>NW_013563861.1:10367-26266 GCF_000499605.1 Eimeria maxima | reverse complement strand
AAAAAAAAAAAAAAAAAAGAATAATTATATAATAATATATATGTACTTATATATATATATATATATATATACTTATTTATATACAGTATTTCTTCTTATAATTAATAGTACTATATTTGTATATAAATAAATTTATTTAAGGAAAAAAAAAAAGACAAAATATTAATATTACCTTATATACAAGAGGGGAGTGCATGCATCTGCTGCAGCTAATGTAGTAGTTGCTATAGCGCATGCATATAGTATAGCATATTTTGCTGCTGCTCCTTCTTTGACGCATGCAGCAGCATTACAGCAGATGCTGCAGTTGCTGCAGTTGCTGCAGTTGCTGCAGTTGCTGCAGTTGCTGCAGTTGCTGCAGTTGCTGCAGCGCATGCAAGAAGAGCAACAAAAGGAAGAAGGAAGGAAGTACGATGGGGCTGCTGTGGGGCTGGCTGCTGCTGGTAATAGGGCTAAAGGTATATCAATCTGCATCTTTTTTTCTCCTTTTTATGAATAAATAAATAAAAATAATGTATTTAATTTATTTAAAGGAAGAGACGCAATGAAAACAGAGGCAAATTGCCCTGTTTAGAGCGCCGTGCTTCCCTTTCTTCTTTATTCCCCCACAGCTAACTAACTATTATCCATCAGCTGTTTCTGTTGTGTTGCCTCCTTCTTGTGTTTATTTTACGTATTTTCTTCTTTTTTTTTCTTAATTAATTATATTTTTATAATTAATTAATATTTTATTCCTTTTTTATTCACAATGACCGCAGAAAAAGAAACAAACCCTAAGGCATACCCTCTTGCCTCCCCCGAGCTTACTAACACTATCTTGGATACAGTGCAGCAAGCATGCAGCTACAAGCAGCTCAAGAAGGGAGCTAATGAAGGTAAGCTAACCTCCTGCTGCTGCTGCTGTTGTTGCTGCTGCTGCTGTTGCTGCTGTCGCTGCTGCTGTTGCAGCAGCAGAATGGTCGGCAAGCATGCAGGAGAACGATCAGATATATTCGCACAGATGCTGCAGACCTAGGAACACCAGCAGCAGCAGCAGCAGCAGCAAGAGCAAGAGCAACAGCAGTACAAGGATATATAGCAGCAGCAGCAGCAGCAGCACCATTGGCTCTTTAGTATTCCTCAGACATATGGTTGCTGCTGCTGTTGCTAATATTGCTGCTGCTGCTGTTTCTAATATTGCTGTTGCTGCTGCTGCTAATATTGCTGCTGTTGCTGCTGCTGCTGCTGCTGCTGTGCTGCAGCAACAAAAGGATTAAATAGAGGATTAGCTGAGTTGGTGGTCTTAGCAGCAGACGCGGAGCCATTGGAGATTTTGCTGCACCTCCCTCTTGTATGCGAAGATAAGGTATGTATATACACTATAACTGCAGCAGCAGCTGCTGCTGCTGCTGCTACTCTTTCTGTACATCTAGCTACCTTCCCTCTTCCTCTTCCTCCCCCTGCTGCTGCTGCTGCACTAGGAGTTGTGCCTTACACTTCCTGCTGCTGTTCTTTCTGCCCCATCCCTAGCCCCTTATTTTTTTCCTTTTCCCTCCCTTATGCAACTTTTCCTGCTGCTGCTGCTGCTGCTGCTGTTGCTGCTGCTGCTGTTGCTGCTGCTGCTGCAGAATGTCCCCTACGTGTTTGTTGAATCTAAGGTATCCTTAGGCCGTGCATGCGGTGTATCCCGACCTGTTATTGCATGCTGTATAATTAGTAAGGATGGTAGTGCACTTAACCCACAAATAGCTGAATTAAAAAATAATATAGAGGCTATGCTTATTTAATTTATTTTATTTATTTCCTCCTGCTGCTGCTGCTGCTGCTGCTGCTGCTGCTGCTGCGGTGGTGGTGGTGGTGGTGGTATAGTGTACGCGCTGCTGCTGTGGTTATAATGATGGGTTATACGGCATAGCAGCAACACGCAGTTGCTGCTGCTTAATATGCAGCAGCAGAGGCAGCAGCAGCAGCAAATGCTGCAGCAGCAGATGCTCTTGCAGAAGATGGGTGCTGCTGCTGCTGCTGCTGCTGCTGCTGCTGCAGTTGTACCACCACATGTGGGTATGGGATATACTGGGTAGCTGCTGTTTAATAGCAGCAGCAGCAGCAGCAGCAGCAGCAACAGCAGCAGCAGCAGTTTCAAGGGAAACTTCCTTGGGGTTTTGTCTAGCTGTTGCTGCTGCTGCAGCAGCAGCAGCAGCAACAGCAACTCCTTTGTTTGCATGCGAATACTTTGTTCAAGCTATAAATGAGTCAATAAACCTTTATAGTTACGATTAGGGTTTAGGGTTTGCTAGGGTTTAGGGTTTGCTAGGGTTTAGGGTTTGCTAGGGTTTAGGGGTTTTGTTAGATATATATACTAGGGTTTAGTGCATGCATGCATGCATGCATGCGTAGGTTGCTAAACCCTAATAGTACTAATTTATTATTATTTGTGTATATTACCTTAATTTAGGGTTTAGGGTTTAGGGTTTATAAACCCTAAACCCTAATGCTAGGGTTTAGATAAGAAATTTATTAAGAAAGGGTCATACATAACCCCTTGGGGTGTACGTCCGTCAAGCTATTGAAAGGCTGCTGCTGCTGCTGCTGCTGCTGCTGCAGCTGCTGCTGCTGCAGCTGCAGCAGCAGCTGCTGCAGCTGCAGCAGCAGCTGCAGCAAAGCAAACTACGTGCTGCTGCTGCAGCACAGCAAACAGCGTACTACTACTGCAGCAAAACAAACAATGTGCTGCTGCAGCAAACAACTTGCTGCTGCAGCAAAGCAAACAACTTGCTGCAGCAGCAAACATGCTGCAGCAGCAGCAATAGGCTACGACATCCAAACACCGCCGCACAGGCTGCGGCTTGCTGCTGTTTGCTGCTTGCTGCTGGGGTCTACTTCAGCAGCAGCAAATCAGCTGTTATAGAAGCAGCAGCAGCAGCAGCAGCTTATTGCTGCTCCTGCTGCTGCATTCCGCACTTGCTGCTGCGGACACGAGTCCCTGCTAAGGTGTACATACACCCGACAGTTTGCTGCTGCGGGGTCTGCAAGAAGGCTATGGAGCAGCAGCAGCAACAGCAGCAGCAGCAAATGCTGCTGCAACTGCTGCTGCTGCAACTGCTGCTGCTGCAACTGCTGCTGCTGCAACTGCTGCTGCTGTTGGCCTACGCCCCGTAAACTACATCAACATCAATTGCTGCTGCTGTTCCTTCGTAACGCCAAGAGCAGCAGCAGCAGCTGCTGCAGCAGTAGAGGCTGCTGCTGCTGCTGCTGCTGCTCGTCCCTCCTGTGCAGCAATTGCTGCCATTGTTGCTGCTGCTTCCCTCAGTTCTGCATGCGTCGCCTCTTCTGGAAGGAGATGCTGCTGCTGCTGCCAGTTTTAATGAAGGTGCTGCTGCTCTCAGCAGCAGCTGCTGCACTGCTGCTGCTGTTGCTGCTGCTGCTGCTGCTGCTGCTGCTGTTGCTAATAATAATAAAGTCATTGGCTCCAAGGCTGCTGCTGCGGCGAGGGCGGCCGCGCGAACGCTTGACGGGTACAGCTGAGGGCTCTAGTTCCATGCTGCTGCTGCCGCTGCAGCAGCTGCTGCTGCTGCTGTTGCTGCTGCCGCTTCTAGTGTACAGTAAGCCTTGGGTCCCTTGATTTGCTGCTGGTGATATACCTTGACTTGCTTCCTCTCCTGCTGCTGCTGTTGCTGCTGCTGCTGCTGCTGCTGCTGCAGAGACAGGTGTTGTTTCTTTTTGCTCCTCCTGCTTCTGCTGCTCCTGTTTCTGTTGCTGCACCTGCTGCTGTTGCTGCTGTTCCTGTTTCTGCTGTTCCTGTTGCTGTTGTTGTTCCTGTTTCTGCTGTTGCTGTTCTTCCTGTTTCTGCTGCTGCTGTTGCTGCTGCTGCTGCTCTTCCCGCTTCTTCTCCTCTGAATTTTCTGCTACAGCAGCAGCATCATGACCATCATCAGCAGCAAACGGACTTGGTGCTGCTGCAGCAGCAGCAGCAGCAGCAGGTGCAGCAACAGGAGCAGCACCAGGGAACTCTGCAGCATATTGCTGTGGGGTAAGTGTCTGTGTCTTGAGGAAGCAATGAACAAATGCAGCAGCAGTTCCTCTTGCTATGCTGCTAGCAGCAGCAGCAGCAAAAGAGAGGCAGCACTCAGCATTGTGCTGCTGCAGCAGCGACGGTGCATTTAGTTCTTCCTGCAGCAGCAAATGATGTAGATAGCAGCGGCTCTCTTTTACGCAGGATGTATACCCTATATGCTGCTGCTGCTGCTCCTGCTGCTGCTGCTGCTGCTGCTGCTGTTTTTCTGCTTCGTCTGCATCCATTTCATCTTCTGTATCGCCTGGTACTCCCGTTGCTGTTGAGCTGCTGCTGCTGCTGCTGCTGCTGCTGCTGCTGCTGCTGCTGTAGCTGCAGCTGCTAGGTGTACCGTCTATACACCTGGTGTCATCCCTATACAAAGAAGACATTAAATTTAGCTGCCTATACAGCCGAAGGTGTTCGTGTGGCAGCTGCTCGAGCTGCTGCAGCGCGAGCAGCACGTCTCCCTGCTGCTGCTGCTGCTGCTGCAGTTCTGCAGCAGCAGCAGCAATTTCTTCCTCTGATGGTATACCAAAGCTCCATGCTATTCCTGCTGCTGCGCTGCTGCCGCTAGCAGCAGCACCACCCTCTACTATGTCTGCACCCAGCAGCAGCGCATGCAGCAGCTCAAGGGGTCCTGCTGCTGCATGCACAGATACCACGCGCAGCAGCGGCCGCTCTGGTGCCGGTGCTGCTGCTGCTGCTGCTGCAGCAGCAGCAGCAGGAGAAAGCTCATGTGCTGCTGCAGCAACAAGCTGTCTCCTTTGCAGCAAAGGAGTTGCTGCCTTGCATGCACCTGATATATGAATACCTCCTACTAGGCCTGCAGGTGCAGCAGCAATTAGCTGCTGCAGCGCAGCAGCAGCAGCACGAACACCTTCTATGCTGTCTGTACACCGTAGATGTGCTACCAGATGAGGGACAACAACAGGAGGAGGCTGCTTCTGCTGCTGCTGCTTCTGCTGCTGCTGCTGCTGCTGCAGGTCCTGCTGTCTATAATAGACAGAAGGAAGTGTACGTTTGCAGCAAGGACCAGTGCAGCGGCATGCATCCCCGTTGCTGCTGCTGCTGCTGCTGCAGCAATGCATGCGCTGCAGCTGCTGCTGCGCCTCCCCAACTAAGGCATCAATAAGACCTACTAGTGCCTTAATAGACAGCATAGCTGCCTTTCTTTGGGCCTTCCTCCCTACCTGCTGCTGCTGCTGTTCCTGCTGCTGCTGCTGCTGCTGCTGCTTCTGCTGCTGCTTCTGCTGCTGCTGCTGCTTCTGCGGATTGTGTGCAGGGGCAGTAAGCATATGGAACTGAGCAAGGGTGGCTAGCTTGGCTAGCTGCTGCAGCGGGATAGACAGTCTCCCTGCTGAGGAGAAAAGAGACACTGTTGCTGCTGCTGCTGCTGCTGCTGCTGCTGCTGCAGGAGCAGCAGGAGCAGGAGCAGCAGAAGGAGCAGCAGACAATGATATGCTGCAGCAATCTGATGTACAGTTCAAGTTCAGCAGCATACCCCTATAGTCCGCCACCGGCTGCATCGGCCTGCTGCTGCTGCTGCTGCTGCTGCTGATGCTGCTGCTCGTGTTTCTTGGGCTGCTGCTGCTGCTGCTGTTGGTTGGGCTGCTGCTGCTGCTGCTGCTTGGGCTGTCATCAATAGAGGGGACAGTACTGTCTGATTGGGGTGTCTCCTCTGCTGCAGCTCTTTTCATGCTGCAGGGACAGGATTGCTGCTGCTGCTGCAGTTGCAGTTGCTGCTGCTGCTGCTGCTGCTGCTGCTTCTGCCACGTCCTCCACCAGGCGTCAAACAGAGGCAGCATCAAAGAAAATTCTCCTGCTGCTGCAGCAAGCAGCACAGGCTGCTGCTGCAGTGCCCGCAGCTGCGGCGGCAGCAAATGCTGCGGCAGCGGTTGCTCTGTCGTTAAGCTAATAGTTGGGGTGTACGTACACCCCAGCAGCAGACCCTGTCTAGGTAACCATGCTAATGCTTCGTCTGCTGCTGCTGCTGCTGCTGCTGCTGCTGCGTCGTTGCTGCTGCGGCTTAGACGCAGCAGCACGCCGACCTGTCGAAGGCCTGATGATAGCGCCCTAGGGATGCTCCATAAACCCCACTTGCTGCTGCTGCTGCTGCTGCTGCTGCTGTTGCTGCGAGCAGCAACTACCTGCTGCTGCTGTTGCTGTGACCCATCCTGCGGTCCTGCCAGCTCAAACAATGCCTGGCGCTGCAGCAGCAGCTGCTGCAGCTCCTCCGTGATGGGTAGCTGCTGCAGCAGCTCAAGGTCCTTTTGCTGCAGCAGCGGGCCGTCCCCTAGAGCAGCAATAGCAAGGTCTGCTGCTGCTCCCCGCTGCATGCCCCTCTCCTCCTTATTTGCCTTCTGTGCTGCTGCAGGAGCAGCAGCAACTGCAGCACCAGCAGCAGCAGCAGCTGCTGCTGGTGCTGCTGCTGCCTCAGCTTGTGGTTGAGCCATAAGGTCGGGCAAGGAAGGAGGGGTTACGTGCTGCAGTGTCTGCTGCTGCTGCACCTTCTGCTGCAGCAAATCCCTTTTGCTCCTGTTGCTGCAGCAAGCAGCAGTATATAAACAAATGGAACAAGAGAAGAGGGGCAAAGGGTACAGAGAGATGGTGCTGCTGCTGCTGCGGGGGACGGGGGTGGGCGGCAGGAGACGTTCAGCTGCTGCTGCTGCTGCTATTGCTGCTGCTGCTGCTGCTGTTGCTGCTGCTGCTGATTATTCCTCCCTTAAAAGAAGCAAAAAAACAGCAAAATCCAAGCCAATTGCTGCAGTTGTTGCTGCTATTGGTGGGGAGGGGCTTGGGGGGCCCCTCTCCCCCATCGACGCAGCAGCAGCAGCAGGAGCAGCAGCAGCAGCATTAGCAGCAGCTGCTGCTGCTCTAGCAGCAGCTCGAGATCTAGAGGGGGGTGTGCACATAAGTTGTCTTTTGTTTATCTTTGCCTTTTTTCTTTATATAGAAGATTTAATTATTTATTAATTATTTATTATTTGCTGCATGCTTGCTGCTGCTGCTGTTTCAGTAGTACTAGCAGCAGCAGCAGCAGCAGCAGCAGCAACACTGCACAGCAGCAGCTGTAGCAGCAGCAGCACGAACACCAACAGTAGCTGCAGCTGCAGCAGCTCCTACTCCTGCTGCTCCTCTTATATGACTAACTAAATTAGTTTGCTGCTGCAGTAAGGTGTATTTCTTTGCTGATGGTTGCTCCTATAGATAATTGCATGCAGCAGCAAGATGAGGACCCCGAGCTGCTGCTGCTGCAGCAGCAGCAGCAGCTGCTGCGCCAGATTCTGCAGCAACAGCAACAGGAAGAGGCGCAACATGAAGGAAAACTGCAGCAGCAACAGCAGGAACTGCTGCAGCATCATCCACCAGGGCTTCTGCAGCAGCAGCAGCAGCAACAGCTGCAACAGCAGCAGCAGCAGCACACTGTCTCTCCTGTAGGGGCCCTTCAGTGCGTGCTGCCAGCATCAACACGTTGGCACTGCAGCAACAGCAGCAGCAGCAACGCCTTAACAGGGGACTGCCTACTAGTAACGAAGTCGCTGCTGCTGCTGCTGCAGCTGCAGCAGGGGGCCCCCCTCTCTCTATTAGATTGTGGTACTAAGGCGAAGCCCTTAGCTGTATCCTGGGCCCTTACAGCAGCAGCAGCAGCAGCAGCAACAGCACCTGCAGCAGGAGCACCTACATCCCCTGGAGATGACGCTAGCAACAGCAACAGCGTCTCCAGCAGCAGCAGCAACAGCAGCAACAGCCACTGCAGCAGCAGCAGCAGCAGCAGCAGCAGCGGGTTTGTGGGGAGACGTGTGTGCCTTGGCTTTGAGTCCTTGGGGTGTCTGTTCATCACAACGCATGCAGATCGCAGCGTGCGGCTGTGGCGCATGCAGCAGCAGAACCTTAACCTGCTGCAGGTAGACCCCCAGCAGCAGCAGCAGCAACAGCAGCAACAGCAGCAGCAACAGCAGCAGCAGCAGCGCCGTATTAGTGGAGCAATGCCTCTTGCTGCTGCTGTATCGACGCATAGGCAGCACATAGGTGACCCCGAGGCCTTAGCGGTGTGTGGGGGCTGCTTGCTGCCAGCAACAGCAGCAGCAGCAGCAGGAACAGCAGCAGCAGCAGGAACAGCAGCAGCAGCAGCAGGAACAGCAGCAGCAACAGCAGCAGCAGCAGCAGAAGGGGGATTTTGGCTGCTGTGCGTTAGTGGAGACACACGAGGGAAGCTTGTCTTCTGGCAAGTAGAGGGGACTGTCTCCTGCAGCAGCAGCAGCAGCAGCAACTCTGCTGCTGCATGCAAACCGAAGCTGCATGCAGCAGCAGTGCAGCCGCTGCAGCAAAAGGTTGTTGAGCTTGCTATCCTCTCCTTAAGATGCAACGGCTGCAGCAGCAACAGCAGCAGCTGCTGCTGCTGTGCTGAACGAGCTCCGTGGCACTGCCATGCTGCTGCTGCTGCTGCAGCAGCAGCAGCAGCAACAGGAGCAGCAGCACATGAGAAAGGAAAACGGATGTCTCCTGCTGCTGCAGAGACACAGCAGCAGCAAAACTCTACAGATGATGAGGAGGAACCGGGAGAGATTAAAAGCAGCAGCAGCAGCAACAGCAGCAGCAGCAGCAGCAGCGGCAGCAACGGTGGCTGCTGCCGCATTCTTGCTGCAGTTGGCTATGAAGGAGGGGCCTTGCTGCTGCTGGATGTGCTGCAGCAGCAAGTGCTGCGCAGTCTAGGGAGACACCAGGATCGTATAACAAGTCTCTGCTTTATAAGGCCTTCTCTGCAGCAGCAGCAGCAGCAGCAGCAGCAGCAGCAGCAACTGCAGCAGCAGCAGCAGCAGCAGCAGCAGCAGGATGTATATGGGGAAGCGCATGCAGGAGCAGAAGCAGCAGCAGCAGCACAAGGATGGTTGTTAGCTTCTGCTTCCCGTAACCAGGAGCTGCTGCTGTGGCAGCTGTCTCCTGCTGCTGCTGCTGCTGCTGCTGCTGCTGCTGCTTCTGCGGGTGGTGTATTGTTGCAGATGCGTTTATCCACCACAGAGTCTGGCAGCAGCAGCAGCAGCAACAGTAAGGGTAGCAGCAAACAGCAGCAGCAGCAGCAGAACAGCAACAGGCTATGGCTGTCCCTATCATGGCATGCTGCTGCACCTAACTGTCTCCTTTTAGGTTCCTTATCTGGTGAGCTAATGTGTCTCCATCTGCAGCAGGCCTTATTGGATGCGCAGCAGCAGCAGCAGCAGCAGCAGCAGCAGCAGCAGTTGCTGCTTCTAGTGCCACAACCTAAGGGAAGCAAAAAGAAACGACCCCAACAGCAGCAGCAGCAGCAGCAACAGCATCTAACGAGGCTGCTGCAGCCACATACACGACCTATATTTTCTATTTGCTGCTTTGCTGCTGCTGTTGCTGCTGATGCTGGCAGCTACCCAACAGAGACAGCAGCAGCAGCAGCAGCAGCAGCAGCAGGGGATGCTGCTGCTGCTGCTTCTCCTTATTTGCTTATGCTTACTACCAGCTTAGATAGACAGCTGGTATTGTCAGCTCTCCCCCTACAGTCTCCTGCGGAGACAGCAGCAGCAGCAGCTGCTGCTGCTGCTGCTACTGCTGCTGCTCCGGCAGTAACTGATGCTGCAGCTGAAGGAACAGCAGCAGCAGCAACAGCAGCAGCCACAGCAACAGCAGCAGCAGCATTACCAGAAGATGTTTCTGACAGCAGCACACCACGAAGCCTAAAGGAGGCACAGACAGCAGCAGACGATGCAGCAGCAGCAGCAGCAGCAGCAGCACCTGCTGCTGCTGACACTACCTCTGGTGCTACAGCTGCAGCAGGAGCAGCAGCACCACCAGCAGCACCAGCAGCAGCAGCTGCAGCAGCAGCAGGAGGAAGAGGGGTGAATAAGAAAGCATGCATGCTATGGCAAATGGGGTGTCTTGGTGGTTGGGTACAATCCTTGTCTGTGTCTCCTTCTTATCCTGCTGCTGCTGCTGCTGCATGCGGAGACAGTACTATTCGTTGTACAGATGTATCTGCTGCTGCTGATCTGCTGCTGCAGCAACTGCAACCACAGCAGCAACTGCTGCCACTTGTAGACCCTTGTAGATATCTAGTGCGACCTACAGCAGCAGCAGCAGCAGCTGCTGCTGCTGCTGCTGATGGCGATGCTGCTGATGCAACGGGGAAATCGCTGCAGCAGCTGCAGCAGCAGCAGCAGCAGCAGAACCTGCTGCCTTTCCCTGTCGTGTTGCCACCTCTACCTCCCGCGAATCAGCCCCACGACCCAGATCAGCAGCAACAGCAACAGCAGCAGCAGCAGCAGCAGCAGCAGCGCCAGATTCAATTAGGGTTTACTAAACCTTTTCCTTCGCAAATGTATTGGAGGGATCTACATGCTGCTGTTACTGCGGTGTACGTACACCCCAATCTTGTTGGTCTTGTTGCATTTGGCTTAGCTGATGGACACTTTGGTGTGCTGCAGCAGCAGGATAGTCTGCTGCAGCTGCAGCAGCAACAGCAACAGCAGCAGCAGCAAAAGGCTGTCACCATGCTCTCCACCAGACAAGCACTTGTTGCTGCTGCTGCTGAACTATGCTGGTTGCGTATTCCTAATTGCTGCTGCAACAGCTGCAGCAGAAGGAACACTAGCAGCAGCAGCAGCAGCAGCAACAGCAGCAGCAGCAGCAGCAGCGACGGAGGTGTGACACAGGAACAACCCACTCCAGAAACCGATGGTCATCCTGAGCAGCAGCAGCAGCAGCAGCAGCAGCAACAGCAGCAGCAGCAGCAACAACAACAACTGAGATGGTTGCTGCTTGCAGCAACAGCAACAGGGCAAATACTTGCTGCTCAGCCAGCAGCAGCAACGCGAAATCCGCCGCAGCAGCAACAGCAGCAGCAGCAGTGGCGGCGGCAGGACCAGCAGCAGCAGCAGAAGCAGCAGCAAGAGGGGCAGAGTTTCTCCCCTATGGTCTTGACCTTGAAGGAAGGGGATGCAGCAGCAAACGCAGCAACAGCAGCAGCAACAACTGCTGCTGATGCTGCTGCTGTTGCTGCTGCTGCTGCTGCTGCTGCAGCAGCAGCAGATGAGCGAATTGCGCAGGTGGAGCCGCTCGCTGGTTTGCTGCCTTTTGCTGTGTCTGTGCCAGCAGGTCTTCCAGCAGCAGCAGCAGCAGCACTGCAGGAGCAAGTTGCTGCAGCAGCAGCAGCAATTGGCCATGAACCCGAGGCAGCCGTGGCTGCTGCTGCTGCTGCTACTGCAGCAGATGCTCAGCTGCTGTGTGTCCTTGAGTGGGCCCCCTTGCAGCAGCAGCAGCAGCAGAGCAAGCAGGTGCAAGTGTACCTACACGTCATGGCTCCTCTAGTGCCGCCGCATCGCAACAGCAGCAACAGCAGCAGCAGCAGCAGCACGAGGAGCAGCACAGCAGCAGCATCCCCTGTGTCCTTCGTCTCTCTTGGTCGTCTGCTGCTTCCTTTCAGCAGCAAACCAACGGCAGCAGCAGTATGGGAAGGCGACAGCAGCAGCAATGCTGCTGCTGCTGCATCTACAATGGGGGGTGCAGCAACTG
This sequence comes from Eimeria maxima, assembly GCF_000499605.1. Lineage (NCBI taxonomy): Eukaryota > Apicomplexa > Conoidasida > Eucoccidiorida > Eimeriidae > Eimeria > Eimeria maxima. The sequence goes on along the minus strand of NW_013563861.1, from coordinate 14,694 downwards.
CAGCAACAGCAGCAGCAGCAGCACGGGGAGCTAAAGAGTTCTCTGTAGCAGATGTGCTGCTTGCTGTAGGAGACACTGACGGGGGCCTATGGCTTGCTGCATGGGCAGATATGCTGTGTTTGCTGCTGCTGCTGCAGCAGCAGCAGCAGCAAGGGATGTCCCGTCGTGCTGCAGCAGAAGCAAGAACCCTCATGGAGCTTTGCTGCAGCAGCTACAGCAGCATTGCTGCTCATGCTGCAGCAGCAGCAGTCTTAGCGACACCAGCACTCAGTAGCACACCTCCTCCAGCTCCGCAGCAGCAGCAGCAACACAAGAGCAGCAGCAGCAGCAGCAACTGGGGTCTGACAAGCTTAGCTTGGGCAGTAAGATGGAGACAAGATGCAGCAGCAGCAGCAGCAGAGCAGCAGCAGCAGCCGCAGTTTCTTCTTGCTGCTACATGTGCTGGTGGTGCTGTTGCTGTTGTTGCAGTGAAATCTGCTGCTGATGCAGCAGCAGCAGCAGCAGTAGAGGAGAAAACAGACGCACATCCACAGCAGCAGCAGCAGCAGCAGCAGCAGAAGCAGCAGCAGAAGGGGCCCCTAGCGGTGCTGCAGCACCTACGGCGAATTAAGCCAACAGCAGCACCAGTTGCGTGTCTTCGTAGTTGCTCATCATCATCGTTAGAGCAGCAGCAGCAGCAGCAACAGCTGCAGCAGCAGCTGCAGAGCGGCGGGCAGCTGCTGCGCTGCTGCTGGGTAGAGCAGTTTGTCCCCTATGCAGTGCTGCTGCTAATTGGTAAGCTGTACATACTTGCTGCTGCTGCTGTTGTTGTTGCTGTTGTTGCTGCTGCTCCTGGTGCTGCTGCAGCAAGTGTTTGCTGCAGGTAGTGCAGCAGCAGCAGCAGCAGACTGCATTGGGGTGTACAGATGAAGGGAACTACTAACGGACTGTTTTGTGTTTGCTACTGCTTCTGCTGCTATTCTTGCTGCTGCTGCTGTTGCTGCTGCTGCTGCTGCTGCTGCTGCAGGTGGTGTAGAGCAGTGTGTCTTTTTGTGGGATCCCTTCCGGTTGCCCCTGTACCCTCCCCTCAGCAGCAAGACAACAACAGCAGCAGCAGCAGCAGCAGCAAAGGGGACACAAGGGAAAGCTGCAGCGCAGCAGCAACAGGATAAAGGGCGTCAACAGGCAGCAAGCAGCGACGTGCCTGCAGGGACACAAGCAACAGCAGCAACAACAGCAGCAGCAACAACAACTGCAGCAGCAGCAACAGCAACTGCAGCAGCAGCAGCAGCAGATGCGGAGACGTCTGCCTCCTCTATACAGAGCCCAATTGGAGACAGCGCAAGTGCTACAGCAGCAACAGCAACGCCAACAGCAGACACATCTGCTGCTGCTGCTGCTGCTGCTCCTGCGGTTGCTGCTCCTGCTGCTTCCCTGAAGGAGAGCTGTTGCAGCTGCGGGGGTTCTTCCCAGGAGCAGCAGCAGCTGCTGCTGCAGCTGCTGCAGCAGCAATGCAGCAGCATCAGGGCTGACAAGTTCAGTGATGCAGCAGTAGAGGCAGCAACAGAGTATGTAACGAATCAGCTGCTGCAGCAGCACATGCCGCAGCAGCAGCAGCAGCAGCAGCAGCAGCAAAATACTTTGCTGCTGCTGTTCTTATTAGGTGACCAAGGAAGAGATGCTCGTGCTGCTGCTGAATCATCTCTTACTAATATCTTCCAGTCCTTAACACAGGTACTTGCATGCAGCAGCAGCAGCAGCAGCAGCAGCAACAGCAGCAGCAGCAGCAGCAACAGAGAGAGCAGCACTGTAGCACATGGTACTCAAGAACACTCTATTGCTGCTTCATTTGTATGTTATTCTTTTGCTGCTGCTGCTGCTGCTGCTGCTGCAGGTGGCACAAAAAGGTGCCGTAGTTACAACACGGGAATCCAGCAGCAGCAACAACAACAACAGCAGCAGCAGCAACAACAACAATAGCAGCAACAGCAACAGCAGCAGCAGGGATATGTGCTGCTGCTGCTGCAGATGGTTCTGGTTTGCTGTTGCTGCTGCTGCTGCTCTTAACCCAACAGAGCGTGTTGCTCTAGTAGGCAGCTTCCTTTCTTCGGACAGGTTAGTCTGCATGCACCTCTTGCTGCTGCTGCTGCTGCTGCTGCAGCTGCTGCTGCAGCTGTTTGCTGCTACTACCACTACTACTACTAGCGCATTTGCAATTGCTGCTGCTGCAGCAACAGCTACAACAACAACTACTGCTGCTGCAGCAACAACAACATCTGCTGTTGCTGCTGCTGCTGCTGTTTGTTGTGTATATAGGGGAAGTATATCTATACACATGCGTGCTGCGCTGCTGTTTGCTGCTGGTTTATTAAGAGAAGCAATTGAGGTGTACGTACACCCCAATTTATCCCCCTTTGTGCTGCTGCTGTCGCGGCTGCTGCTGCACCCTCAGCATCCGCTGCAGCAGCAAGCATTTAATGCTTGGATTGCTCAAGCTGATCAGCAGCAGCAGCAGCAGCAGCAACAGCAGCAGCAGCAGCAACAGCAGCAGCTGCGCGTTGGACGCTTGCTGCGGCTGGCGCTGCAGCTCGAGGAATGGACCGATAACACAACGTCATCTAGCTAGCTAGCTAGCTAGCTAACCAACTAGCTAGCTAGCTAGCTAGCTAACTAGCTAGCTAACTAGCTAGCTAACTAGCTAGCTATCTAGGTACCCTTAGCTATTTAGCTAACCAGTGTTGGCTAGTTACTTAGATACCCAACTAGCTAGCCAATTGGCTAGCCAGCTAGCTAGCTAGCTAGCTAGTAGTTGTTAACAAATATAATATGTTATTCTTTTTGTAGTTCTTTTATGGCCTTGTATAATGGGGCTTTTAGATGCATGCAGCAGCAGCAGCGCATGCATGCAGCAGCAACGACTAAATGCGTGCATGCATGCATGCATGCATGCATTGCTGCTCTTTGGGGCTTTGTTTTGTTGCCCTTTTTCTTCTTTTGTTTTTTGTCTTTTGTTTCTCTTAACTATAACTTGCTGTTTATATTTAATAGTAAATAAACTATAACAGCAGCAGCAGCAGCAGCAGCAGCAGCAGCAGCATGCAGCATGCAGCAGTAGCAAACTAGACTGACTCCCTACCCAATGTGGACAAGCGGCTGCTGCAGCAGCAGCTGCTGCTACTGCTGCTGTATCTACTAATGGGCTTATAGTGTGCGGGTGTTTGTTGCTAGTTGGGGGATCTGTTTGCTGCTGTTGCTGCTGCTGCTGCTTGCTGCAGCCTTTGTATTAGCAGCAACAGTTAGATCTGCTTCTGCTGCAGATGTTAATAATAATAGCTGCATGCACCCGGGTGTATAGGCAGGTATTTGCATGCATGCAGCTAATAAAATATGTATAAACAGCAGCAGCAAAGCTTTGCATGCACGAGCTGCCTGTACACCTGAGAGTTACTGCCTTTTTTCTAGTGTTGTTCTAACAGCAGCGCGAGCCTGCTGCTGCTACTGCTGCTGCTATTGCTGCTGCTGCTGTTGCTGCTGCTCGCCAGCAGCAAACTAGACGCAGCAAAGTATAACAATAAAGAATTAATGAATTAATAAATAAGAGATAAAATAGTTAATTAAATAAATAAAAAAACAATAAAAATATAATTAATTGCTGCTGCTGGTGCTGCTGCATGCATGCATAAAGGGGGGAGAGAGGAGCACGACGGGGTCCTTCCTGTACGGTGTGCGCGGTGCGTATATACAGGGTGTCTATACACCTGAATAAAAAAAGAATAAAAAGAATAAATAAATAAATAATAAATAAAATAAATAAAATATAAATATAAATAAATAAAATAAATAAAAAAAATAAAGAAAAAAAGTAAATAATAATAATATACATATATATAAATATATACAGCGAGCTCCCCCGAGACTGCTGCTGCTGCTGCTGCTGCTGTATTTGCTGCTGCTGCTGCTGCTGCTGCTGCATGTACGCGATGGCTGCTGCTGCTGCTGCTGCTGCTGCTGCTGCTGCTGCTGCTGCTGCTGTATATAAGATAAACAGCAGCAGCGAGGCCTGTTGTGTTGTAAGAGAATAAAAGTTTTATTTTTCTTTTTTTTTATTTCTTTTATTTTTCTTTTTATTTATTATTTATATATAAATACCTATATATACTGAGCAGCAGCAGGGTTGATTTTTCTGCTGCTGCTGCTGCTGCTGCTGCTGCTGCTGTTGTTGTTGTTGTTGTTGCTGTTGTTGTTGTTTGTCGGCCTCTGCAGCAGCAGCAACAGCAGCAGCGCGGGGCTCCCTCCTCAGTATTATTTATTTATTTTTTTTTTTTTTTTTTTTTTTTTTTTTTTTTTA
>NW_013563861.1:8330-10267 GCF_000499605.1 Eimeria maxima | reverse complement strand
TTTTTTTTTTTTTTTTTTTTTTTTTATTTTTTATTTATTTATTAATTAATATACTTCTTCCTTATACAGCAACAAGAGGGGCTAATTAGCAGCAAACATTATCTCTCCCTCCTCTCCCTCCTCTCCTCTCTCCTCTCTCTCTCTTCTTCTCCTTCAGACGCCTCTATTGCTGCTACTGCAGCAGCAGCAGCTGCTGCTGCTGCTGCAGCTGCTGCTGCAGCTGCTGCTGCTGCTCCTGTGTTGCTTATCCTGCTGCTGCTGCTAACTTACTATATCCCCTACTGTTACCTCCGTCTCTTATATATACGCCACAACGTTATACTCTTGCTGCTGCTGCTGCTGCTGCTGCTCCCCAACAGCAGCAGCATTGCTACAGTGGTCTTTGCTGCTGCTGCTGCTAATACTATTACTCCCGCTGCTGCTAAAGGAACAGCAGCAGCAACACCCCTCTAATAGGCTTGTTCCTGCTGCAGCTCCTGCAGCAGCTGCTGCTGCTGCAACACACCATTTATATATCTAATCCCCGCCAAAGGTAACTGCAGCAGCAGATCTCTAGCGGGTTAGTTGTGTGCATGCAGCAGCAGAAGCAGCAGCAGCAGCAACAACAGCAACAAGAAGAATAGCAACAACAGCAGCAGCGGCAGCAACAAGAGAAGCAGCAGCCCTGCAGCTATTCTTCTTTTTCTTTTAGTAGGCCTTTTTGCATGCAAATAGGCTCCAGCAGCAGCAGCAGCAGCAGCAGCAGCAGCTGCAGCAGGGAGGGCCTCCATGCCTCGGTGTAGGGGGCCCCATTTTCTTTAATATATTATTTTTGCTGCTTTCTTAGTTATGAGGAGCGGCGCTGCAGCAGACCGTCAGCAGCAGCTGCAGCAGCAGCAGCACGAACAGCAGCAGCATCAGCAGCACCAGCAGCAGCAGCAGCAGCAACAGCAGCAGGACGATATTGAGGGGTCCCTGCAGCAATCATATACATCATTCTCTAACAGTTTGCATGCAGATGAGCAGCAGACCAACCCCGCTGCTGCTGCTGCTGCTGCTGCTGCTGTTGGCAGCAGCGTTGAGTGTCCGCCGCTAGCTGCAGCAGCAGCAACAGCAGCAGGTGCAGCAGCTTCTACAGTGCATGCACAGATGTCATTAGCAGCAGACGCAGCAGCCGATGCAGCAGCATCTTGCTCGGGAGAAACAGCAGCTGACGCAGCAGCAGCAGCAGCAGCTCCCGACGCAGCAACAGCAACAGCAGCAGCAGCAGCAGCAGCAGCACCTGCTGCTGCTGCTGCTGGCATTATGTCTAAACATTTAGAGTTATTAAATTCTCCTTTGTTGAATTTTGCTGCTGCTGATGGAGAAGCAGCAGCACATAACAGCAAAGGAAGAAGGGGTGCAGCAGCAGCAGCAGCAGCAGGTGCAGCAGCAGCAGCAGCTGCTGCTGCTGCTGCTGCTGCAGCGTTTCCTTCTGCTGCTTCTGGTGCTATTGTACCTGCATCATCATCATCAGGAGATGCAGCAGCAACAGCAGCAGCAACAACAACAACAACAGCAGCAGCAGCAGCAGCAGCAGCAGCAGGAGGAGGAGGAGGAAGAGGAGGATTATCTGGTGATTTAGTGTTATTATCTCAGCAATTGCATGCAGCAGCAGCACAATTAGATGGATTTGCTGCAGCAGCAGCAGCAGGATTGAATCGTTTTTGTTGTCTTGCTGCTGATCTAAGGAAAGAAATAACTGATTTATACATAACATTAGCACAATTAACTACTGAATTAGATGATATACAACAACAAGATTGTCCTCCTGCTGCTGCTGCTGCTGCTGCTGCTGCTGCTGGTCCTGGTGGTGGTCCTACTGCAGCAGGAACAGCAGCAACAGCTGCCGGGGATCCAGAGGAACACAATAATATGTCTGTATTGGATAAATCAGCAGCAGTAGCAGCAACAGCAGC
>NW_013563860.1:24553-26860 GCF_000499605.1 Eimeria maxima | reverse complement strand
TATATATATATATATATATATATATTGTGTATAATTACAGATAATGGCTGCACCTACAAAATATAATGCGGCAAAAATGTCGAAATTATGGCGACGAATTGCATTTGCGACATTTCAACGACGAAGTACACAAGGATGGATCAGCTTTGCCGGGAGTCTCACCAAAATTGCATCAGCATTTGCAGCCAATTTATAATCAACAATACATACTTATCCTCCACCTGCTACTGTTGCTCCTCCTCCTCCTCCTCCTCCTGCTCCTGCTCCTGCTCCTGCTGCTCCTGCTCCTGCTGCTCCTGCTCCTGCTGCTTATAATCATGATGATGATGATGATGATGCTGTAGTAGTAGTAGTAGTAGTTGTTGTTGTTGTTGTTGCTGTTGCTGCTGATGGTGGTAGTGGTGATGATGATGATAGGGAAGGGAAGGGAGGGAAGGGAAGGGAAGGGAAGGGAAGGGAAGGGTTTTCTTGTTGGAGGCAGCAATAGGAAGAAAGGGAGGAGATATATACACAGCAACAATAACAGCAGTAAATGCAGCAACAGCAGCAACACAAAATAATTAATAAATTGTTAGCCGCAATGCAACAATATTACAGCAGCAATATTTCTGCTGCTACAGCAGGAGCAGCACCAGCACCATAAGCAGCAGCAACCACAAAGGAGAAAATATACACTCCTGTTGCTGCTGCTGCTGCTCCTGCTGCTCCTGCTGCTGCTGTTAATTATACTGCTTAGTATATAGCTAAGCAATACCCCATGAATATAATTGGGGATAATTTATATCAATAAATAATTTCCTTTGAATTTCAAGACTTTTTATATTTATTTATTATTTCCTCTTCTTATACATACATCTACCCCTCTATACATGCATGCATGCATGCGTGCATGCATGCATACATGCATGCATGCATGAAAGGTAGAGGAAGAAGGAAATTCTAATTAAATGTCTTGTATACGTAATAATTGTTGTTAAGGGGTAATAAACTAATAATAATAATTACCTATTTAACTACAAGCTTTTATTTATTTATTTAATTAAATAATTAATTAATATAAGAGAAATAAATATATAATTAACTATTTATTTGTTTATATTTGTCTATTCGTTATCTATAAGAATAGTATTAATATATATAAATAAAAAATAAAAATATTATATAAAGACTTAAGGAGGAAAAAGGAAGAAGAAGAGTTATTAGACAGCAGCAGCAGAAGACGCAGCTGTCTATACACCCAAACAATAAGAAGGAGAGAAAAACAGCAAAAATAAATAAACAAACAAATAGACAAAAAGAAAAAAAGAATTCTTTTTGTGTATAAATATAAATCACAATAAGACAAACAATATATTCCTTGCTCGTCTTCCTTTTTAGTCTTTATAACTTATATTTATATATATTTATATTTATATATTTATATTTATATATTTATAGCAATAAGACGCTGTGTTGCAGGGGCCCCCCCTATTTTCTTCTTATATAGGGGGGCCCCCTTAACTTCCGAGCCTTGTAAACCATCGTATATAAATATAATATTTAATTATAAATTAAATAAATAATTAAATAAATAAATTATTTATTTATTTATATAAATATTAAAATAATAATTAATACAATTATTTCCTTCTTTTTTATTCCTCAATACTCCCTATACAGCTGAGAAACCTTATACCCCTTCTTCGGGTGTATATGCAGGTCCTCCTCTAGCTGTTAATTTTTTATTTATTTAATTTATTTAATTTATTTTATTTATTTAATTGAAAATAAACAAAAATTGAATTAAATATATTTTATTTATTTAAATAAATAAACAGAAAAGAAGAATAATTCAATTAAATAATAAATTAATTTAATTAATTAATTAATTAATTAAATATAAATAAACAACAAAACTTTATGGCTGCTTTTACACGCCTTTTTTTTCCCTTAGTAAACGAACTGTTCTTTGTAGTCCATTTACTCTTTTTTTTTTTTTTTTTATATTTATATATAAATATATAAATAAATATATATAAATAAATATATAAATATAGATAAATATAAATATATAAATAAATATAAATATATATATAAATATATAAATATAATTATATATATTAATATATATATTCTTATTTATCTCTCCTTACATACACCCAACTTATACATCCAGCTAGCTAGTCACACCTCTCGCTAGCTAGCTAGCTAGCTAGCTAACTAGCTAGCAAGCTAACTAGCTAGCTGTCCTCTCCAGGTAGCAAGCGAGCCACAACTAAGCTGTCCCTTCCAGCTAGGTGGCTAGCTAGCTAGCTAGCCATAACAATA
>NW_013563860.1:17481-21953 GCF_000499605.1 Eimeria maxima | reverse complement strand
TTTTTTTTTTTTTTTTTTTTTTTTATTTATTTATTTAATTAACATGAAATAATTAATTAAATTAAAATAAAAATTTATAATTTAATTATAATTATTATTTTATTATTTATTTATTTACTTATTCAATGCATAAGAAGAAAAAAAAGAAGACGGCAGCGCCTCGAGGTGTATGCGCAGGTTGCGGTATATATAATGTGTGCGTACACTCGGTTGCTGCAGCAGCAGCAGCAGCAGCAACAATAGCAATTTACAAGAAAAAGATAAAAATATTGAAATTTTTATCTGCATACATTTACTATTTAATTTATTTTCTTTTTCTCCTTTTTTTTCTCTTTTTTTCCCCTCTTTTGCACTGTCTGTACACCCGACACCCCCCAAGACAGCCGCCGCCGCCGCAGCAGCAGCAGCAGTGTGCACTGCATGCAATCAGCAGCAGCAGCAACGAAATATTTATTTTTTAATTTAATTTAATTTATTTTATTTGTATAAAAAAGAACAATTTTCTTATTCTTCCCTATTATTTAATCCTTTAGGTAAATTATAACTAGCCACATTGCTGCTGCTGCTGCTGCTGCTGCTTCTACTGTTGCCGTTGCTGCTGCTGCTGCAGCGGAGGGCAGCAAAGAAACGAAAATAGTGTGTATGTATTTTTATTTCCTCCTTATATGCATGCAAACAGAAAACACACACACACTAAGAAAAAAAGGCACTCCTTCCTGCTGCTGCTGCTGCTGCGGCGGCATTATTTGCTGCTGCTGCAGCTGCTGCCTAGTGACACACAACTATTACATACAGCTGTTGTTTGCTGCAGCAACAGGGAACCTGCTAGCTGCCTATGTGCAGGTATACCAGTAACCTTCGCTACCTATACACCTAACTGTTGTTGCTGCTGCTGCTGCAACTGTTGCTGCTGCTGCTGCTGCTGCTCCAGCAGCAGCTGCTTCTGCTGTTGCTACAATAAAGAATATCTACATTATAACAAAGAACACTCAAACAAATAAATGTAAGAGTTAGAAGACGGTGCAGCAGCAGCAGCAGCAGCAGCAGATGGCTGCTGCAGCAACATATCAAGGGGCCCCCGCCCTTCAGGGTTTGGGGGGCCCCCATCATTCGTGCTGCAGCAGCGCATCTTTTTGCTGCTGCTGTTTTGCTGCTGCTTCTTTTGCTGCCGCTGCTGTTCTTGCTGCTGTATACATTAATAAAATATACACAAAACAACACACTGAGGGGGCAGACACAACTATCCTGCTGCTGCTGCAGCAGATGCTGCTGCTGCGGCTGCAGACTCTGCTGCTGCTGCTGCTGCTACAGGAGACCCTGTCACCCTTTATCTGCCTGGTTGTTGGGTGTCTTGATTGCATAATGTGCTGCTGCTGGTGCTGCAGCAGCAGCAGCAGCGCAGCAGAAGCATCCCTAAGTGTCGGTATCTATTTATCCATCTGTATACCTGCGTATACAGCTGAAATTGCAGCAGCAGCAGCAGCAGCCGCTGCTGCTGCAGTAGCAGCAGCAGGACGAGCATGGGACATGATGAATATATATATATATATATATATTTAGAATCGTCTTGCTGCAGTTGCTGCTGCAATAGGTGCTCCTGCTGCTTCTAATGCATGCAGCAGCTGTGCTGCAGTAGGCAGCAGCGGGAGTCCGTGCTGCTGCTGCTGCAGCGCACTCCATACAAGATCCTCCTCAAAGAATATCTCAAAGGCAGCAGACTGCAGCAGCAAATTATTAAGAATAGATCCCCCTAAGAATACAGCAGCAAGGAGCAGCAGCTTGTTGCCTTCTGCTGCTGCTGCTGCTGCTGCTGCACGTTCTTGGGAAAGGAATAAGGGTAATAATTGACGTGGTAGCAGCAGCAGCAGCAGCAGCAACCAACGAACTATACCTACACCTGCTGATATATACTGCAGCAAAGGGGCAGGCTCGTACTGCTGCTGCACTACACGGAAACCTTCATTATCTCCTAGCTGCTGCTGCAGCAGCAAACTTATTTGCTGCAGCGCAGCAGCAGTTCCTCATGACGGACAATATTGTATTGTTACTTGATTAGGAGTTATAACAGGAGGGAGAGGATTGTGTGGCTCTAATAACCATCTTAAGCTGCTGCTGCTGCTGCTGCTGCTGTTGTTGTTGCTGCTGCTGCTGCTGCTGCTGCTGCTGCTGCTCGGGCTGTATTGGAGGTTGCTGAGGACGGAGATGACAGAGGGAAGAGCAATAAGGACACCCAACACAAGCAAAGGTAACAGACCGTTATCTTGCTGCTGCTGCTGCTGCTGCCTTGCCTGACGTTGCTGACGCTCCCGTTGCTGCTGCTGCTGCTGCTGCTGCTGCTGCTGCTGCGCTGCAGGGCGACCTGCCAATTCCTGAGGCCCTGGAGGTTCCTCCATTTGCCAATTAAATGGCAAAAATAAACGACGAAGAAAAGAAGAAAAAAAAAAGAAAGAATTAAACAACAGATGAATGAGGTGTATGGACTCCTCGGAGGTGCACGTGCTGCTGCTGCTGCTGCTGCTCCTTACTCCTGCAGCTGCAGCTGCTGCATGCACACACACCTCACGGTCCCTGCTGCCTACAAGCAGCAGCAAAAAAAGAAAAAGTTTTAATTAATAATATACTGAATAGATATACAAACAATGCTTCTTTCCCCTTATGCTGAAGCTGGTCCCTTTTGCTGCAGCAGCAGCAGCAGCTGCTGCTGCAGCAGCAGCTGTACTCCTGCTGCAGCTACTGCTGCGGCCCGACCAGGGGCCCCACACATGCTGCCGAGACCGGCAATCCAGCAGCAGGGTCCTATGGTTCCTGCTGCTGCTGCTGCTGCTGCGAACTGCAGCAGCAGCAGCAGCAACTCGTTTTAATTTATATTTGCTGCTTCCTTTTTGTTTTTAATGGACTTTTAAATGCATGCAGCATCAGCAGCAACCATCTAGCAGACAGCAGCAGCATCTGCTGCTGCTGCTGCAGCAGCCAGCAGTGGTCTCAGTCGGCAGCGGCCTCTACATTGAATCGCAGAAGCAGCAAAGCAGCAGCAGAGCAGCAGCAGCAGCAGCTACAGCAGCAACAGAAGCACAATAAACAATTATAGGAGAGGAAGCAATAGCAGCAAAAGTTGCTGCTTTTCCTCCAGCAACCCTTTTCCTTTACTCATAAGGACCTTCCGTGTTGCTGCAGCAGCAACTACTCCAGCTGCTGCTGCCAGCATTGCTGCTGCTGCTTCCTCTACTATTATTCCTGGCCCTGCTGCTCCTGCTCCTGACGAAGCAGCGGGAGTCAAAGGAGCAGCAGACAGCCGCGCAGCAGCAGAAGGCTCCCTACGCCACACCACCACTGCTGCAAGCTTGCAGCAGCGCTAGCTGCAGCAGCAGCAGCAGCAGACGCAGCAGCAGCAGCCGCAGCAGCAGCGCGAATGCCTGAAGCAGCAGCAAGATGGCGTCACTGCTGCGGCGGGCAAAGCCGGGCCCCCCCACTCCTGCAGCTCCGGCACCAACGAAGCCTGCTGCTCCTGCAGCAGCAGCAGCAGCAGCAAAGAAGACGAAGCAACCCCTAACCTTAAAAGAAAGGCAGCAGCAGCAGCAAGCCCTTCGTGAGCGGCTGCTGCAGCAGCAGCAGCAGCAGCACGGGAAGACATTTGCTGCTCCTAAGCTTAAGACTAAATTTGTATCAAAGGTTAAGCATCCTGTTGCTGCATTAGATGCTGCTGCTGCGAAACCAGCAGCAGCAGCAGCAGCAGGAGCAGCAGCAAAGCCTGCAGCAGCAGCAGCAGCATCAGCAGCAACGCAACAGGAGGCCACCAAGGCAGTACCTGCCGCTACAGCAGCTGCTGCCCCTGCGAAGACAGCAGGTGCAGCAGAACCACCAGCAGCAAAGCCAGCAGCAGCAGCAGCACCAGCAGGGCCCCCGAAGCCGAAGCCTCTATTGCCTGCTGCTGCTGCTGCTGCAGATCCTGGTGCAGCAAAGATTGTAGTGGTACCCAAGGGGCCCCCAGGGGCCCCCAAAGGGGACCTTGGTACCTCTCCCCCACCCCCTAAGGGGCCCCCTTCTCTTACAGTAGCACCAAAGGGGCCCCCAACTCTTGCCATAAAACCCAAGGGGCCCCCATCTCTTGCTGCAGTTAAACCCAAGGGGCCCCCAGGGCCCCCCGACACAGCTAAGGAGGCCCCTAAGGAAGCAGGGAAAGCAGGAAGCAAGTTGCCTGCAGCAGGAACAGCAGCAGCAAAGCCAGCAGCAGCAGCAAAGCCAGCAGCAGCAGCAGGAGCAAAGCCAACAGCAACAAAATTAGTACCTTCAGGAGCAGGAAAGCCAGCAGCAGCAGCAGCAGCAGCAGGAGTAGCAGCAAAGCCAGCAGCACCAAAGAAAAGTCTTGCTGAGTTGCTGGCAGCAGATAAGGGAGGAGCTGTATTTAGGAAGGCACAAGAAGAGGAGGGGGCCCCCAAAGGGGGCCCCCCTTCTGCTGCTGCTGTTCGTGGTGG
>NW_013563860.1:4981-12481 GCF_000499605.1 Eimeria maxima | reverse complement strand
GTCGCCTGTTGATGGAGGTCTTGCGTCTGCTGTTTCTTCTGTAAAAAAAAAAACAAAACAGGAAAAGAGGGGAAACATGCATTAATTGACACGATCTCCTGTATAATTATGTGTAACTATGTATAATAATGAGTTATTCCTCCTAAATAATCAGCAAATAGACAAAAGAAAGGAAGGAAAAGGAGAAAAAGAAGGAAATACAAACTTACGAACGTCCTGCATGCCACTGCCTGCGCGGAGTTGCCCGAGACCCTCATCCAGTCCTCTAACCTGTACAAGAAAAAAAAGGGAAATAAATAAAATAAAATAAAGAAAAGAAAAAGAAATAAAAATAAAATTAAAGAGGAGAAAATGATTTATTTAAATATAAAGAAATGACGAATGCACAAAGGAAGAAAAAGTTGAACTGTGCAACTTGCAAAAATTTCAGGTGTATAGGCAGCTCATGATGATGATCATGAATTGAATACAAGAAAAAAAAAAGAATACCTGAAGAATATAATTCATAACTACTGCAACTCTTGCTCCTGCAATAAGAATACGTTTTTTAATTAATTCAAAGAAAAGGAATTCAGATGTTCTGTCTAATAAATAAACATTTTGTTCCCCTTTCTTCTTCGTCATACGTTGGAGTAATGGATATATCTGCATACATAATAAATAAAATAAATAAATTAATAAACACACTATTTCTCCTCTTACAATTCTTTTATTTGTTTATATTACAGAAAATAAATAAATAAATAAATAGATAAATAAATAAATAAATAAATGGATACCTCTGTACAAAGAATAACTCTATTCTCTTTTGCCCAAGAAAGGAAGTAAGTTAACTATCTAACTAACGAGCTAAATAAATAAATAAATAAATAAATAAATAAATACCTCTGTACAAAGAATAGCTCTATTCTCTTTTGCCCAAGAAAGGAAGTAAGTTTCTTTTCTTGCATTAAAAATATTCTTCTCTTCTTCATAAAAAGATTTCACGGAGTTTACATGCGTCCAACCTATACAAATAAATAAATAAATAAATAAATAAATAAATAAATAAATAAATAAATACATGGATATAATTATATATTATACATATATATATAAGTGTATAACTATAAAAATATACAATTTATTATTTTGCATAAAGACTTGTTGTTGCAACAGATGCAGCAGCACCAGCAGCAGCACATCTCCAGCCAGTAGCAGCAGCAACAGCAGCAGCAGTAGCATACAATAAATAATATAATAAAAATATATTAATTAATTAATTAATTAATTAATTATCTTACCTGAGTACCAGAAGGTTTGCCTTTCTTGCATAATTTTGTTAACAAATTTTCCCTCAATAAAATCATAAAGATTACTTCTTCTTCTTTCTCTTATTTCGTCACCAACATCATACTCAACTGCATGCATACACATAAATAAATAAATAAATAAATAAATAAATATTTATTATATAACATCCTCCTCCTCCTCTTCTTGTAGTTACTGCTCCTGCTACTCCTGCTGCAGCAGCAGCAGCAGCAGCAGCAGGAGGAAGGACTTACTATAGATATTTTTGCCAAAGTTATCAACATTTGATCCCCAATGAAGAGGCTCATGAATATCTCCTATCAAATTAATTACATATTTTACCTAAAAAAAGAAGAAAAAAAAAGAAAAAAAAAGAAAAAAAAGGTATTTGTTTATTTATTCTATTTATTTACATTTATTTTATTTATTTTATTTTATTTTATTTATTTATTTATTTATTTATTTATTTATTTATTTGTATAAAAAAGAGAAATGTCTTACGGCATCTGCATCTGTTGTGTTTATGCCATGAGGAAAAACAAATTTGTCGGTACGAATGACGGGATTATCTGCAGCAGCAGCAGCAGCAGCAGCAGCAGCAGCAGCAGCAAATGTAGCAGCAGCAGCAAATGCAACAACAGCAGCAAGAAGAGCGATTACAGCAGCATAAGCAACGAGAAGAAACAATGCATGCATCCAGCGACAGAAAAGCAACTAGTAGCAGCAGCAACATGACAGCAGCAGCATAACAACAACAACAACAACAGCAGCAGCAGCAAGACAACAGCAGCAACAGCAGCAGCAGGACTCTTACCATCGTCTCTCTGCTCAGTTATTTTTTCTGGTGCAGTAAGTCTATAAAAGAAATAAGTTAATGCCTCTAATAGACAACCATCTTGTGCTGCTGTGCTGCTGCTGCAGTACGATTTCTCTATTTTTATATTTGCTGCTGTTGCTGCTGCTGCTGCAGCAGGACATGTTGGCTGCCGCTGGAAATGAAGGGGAGCAGTCAATGGATACTTCTCTGTTACACGATGGGCCCAACCTACAGCAGCAGCAACAGCAACAACAGCAGCAGCAGCAGCAGCATAAGAAGCAGCAGCAGCAGCAACATCGGTAGCAGCAGCAGCAGTAGAAGTAGTGGTGGTAGTAGAAACAGTAGATACAACACATCCACACAAGCAACCCTGCAGCAGCAGCAGCAGCTGCTGCTGCTGCTTCTGCTGCTGCAGCAGGAGGGGCTAAAGGAAGCAGCTGCAACGGCAACAAGTGCAGCAGCATCAATAAGAGAAGCAGCAGTTGAATACTTAGCAAAATAGCAACAAGACAAGCACACACATAGCAGCAGCAGCAGCAGCAGAAACTTTTGCTGCTGCTGCTGCTGCAGCAAGAGAACGGAAGCAGCAGCAGCGTTGCTAACCTGAGACGTCAGCCACGTCCTTCCCATTGAGCAGCCGGCGCAGCGCCTGATTTGCCTGCATTGTAAGGCCTGCAGCAGCAGCAGCAGCAGCAGCAGCAGCAGCAGGATTAATGACTAACGCATTAAGGAATAAACAGCTATGCAGACCCCACACACTATATCTGCAGCAGCAGCAACATCTATATTGCTGCAGCAAGGAAGAGGAGGAAATAATACAAGTGAATGCACGCATGCATGCATGCATGCATGCATGCATGCATGCATGCAGCAGGAAGACATGCACACACACAGCAGCAAGAGACGCATGCATGCAGAAATAGAAGAGTTAAACATGGCTGAGGTGTATAGGCAGCTACCTGACAAAGCAGTCATGGAGATAGCTTCGTGTGCAGGGGCCTCAAAGGCAGCTGCATGCTGCTGCTGCTGCTGTAGCAGCAGCAGCAGCAACGGCAGCAGCGGCAGCAACAACATTGCATTGCTGCCTCCAACTACACCCCGAAGAGCGGGCATCTTCCCGCTTGGTGCAGGTGGGCCGTTTGCGAAGGAATTGGTGCTGCAGTTACTGCTGCAGCTGCTGCTGTTGCTGCTGCTGCTGCCTCTATGCTACCTTCTCTGTTGCTGCTGCAGGCTATGCAGTTGCTGCTGGGCAGATTACTTCACACCCTATTACAGATGCAGCAATGCAGCAGTATATATGTCTTAGCTTGCTGCTGCAGCAGCTACCTCGCAACTGTGCTGCTGTCGCTGGGGTCGCTGCTGCTGCTGCTGCTGCTGCTGCTAGGGAGCGGCTCCTGCCGGTCGTCAGCATGAAAGAAAGACAAAACAGCCTGCAGCAGGTATGTGTACACTCGAACTCAAGAGAGGCGAATTGGTACCCGAGACGCTGAGGCAGCAGCTGCTACTGCTACTGCTGCTGCTGCTGCTGCTGCTGCTGCTGCTGCACGTCCCCGCGAACGACTCCCGTCGTGGCAAGGCCAGAGGCTGAAATCTAAGCCCTAAACCCTAAACCCTCCATCAATATTCAATCCATCTTCAAAAAGGAATTCCTTGATAGGTGGTGGGCCCCCATTTACCCCTTTGCTGCGGTAACAGCAGCAGCCGTAGCCAGCAGCAGCTGCTGCAGCAGCAGCCAGCCCTCTCCATAGTTGATGCTGCAGCAGGTCCCACAACAGCAGCAGCAGCAGCAGCAACAAGTGTTGGCGAATCAACGGATTCTTTTTAGTCCGCTTCTTCATCTAAGGACCCCTTTGTTCCTTTCTGTTGCACAGTTTCCCAGTCTACAGTAGCAGCAGGAGCCGCAACAGTAGCAGCAGCAGCAGCAGCAGCAGCAACGGGAGTCGTCGAGCCTCGCCTCGCTCTCTGTATGTACCAGGGAGACCGCAGCAGCAACACTAGCTACTAATATATATATTTATTAAGAAAAATAAATCCCTCTTATAGGAGGCCAAGTCTTTCTTTCCTTGAGGGGAGCAATGCTTATATTACTACTATAGCCAGCGGGCTCCAACAGATGTTGCTGATTGCTGCTGCTGCTGCTGCTGCTGCAGATAAAGCAGCAGCAGCTGCAGCAGCTGCTGCAGCAACCTCACATACTCATATACACGTTTCCGTTTGACTGGTCCTACCGACAGAAGCAGCAGCAGCAGCTGCGTATTCACCATTGGCAACAGCAGCAACTGCAGCAAACAGCAGCAACTGTAACTGCAGCAGCAATAGCAGCAGCTGCAGCAGCTGCAGCAGCAGCAGCAGCAGCAGTTGGTGCAGCAATTCCTGACCATCAGGAGTTGTGATTTTTTCCGTTGACTATTCACAGCAGCAACGATGGCACATCTTTTGGCTGTATCGTTGCTGCATTTGCTGCTGCTGCTGCTGTTGCTGCAGCAGCAGCTTTTCTGCTCTCCTGCTGCAGCAGCAGGAGAGGAATCCCAAGAAGCTGCACACGTAAGCAACGAGAGACAAGGAGAGGGCAGCGAAGTATGGAGGGAGCAGCAGGAGACATCAGAGGAGGAGGAATTTTATCCTTCCTCTACTGCTGCTGCTGCTGCTGCAGCAGCAGCAGCAGCAAAAGCTGTAGCAGCAGCAGGAACAACAACAAGTACAGCAGAAACAGAAGCAGAAATTCTTTCCTTTGATGAGCCACAGAGTGTAAGTACAGCAGACATGGATATACCACCGCAGCAAATAGGAGGAGGAGCAGCAGCAGCAGCAGGAGCAGCAGGAGCAGCAGGAGGAGGAACAGGATCAGGTTCCGTACTTATAGAAGGAGATCAGCAGCAGCAACAGCAGCAGCAAAATCATCAACAGCAGCAGCAAAATCATCAACAGCAACAGCAGCAGAATATAGAGGATATACAACAACAGCAACAGCAGCAGCAGCAGCAGCAGCAACAACAACAGCAGCAGCAGCAGCAGCAGGAGCACGACCAGCATATGCTCGAATTCAGGGAGTCCCTTAAGGCTCAATTAGGCAGAGGAGCTAAACAACTCCATGGACTCCGTCTTGATATTAATTGGCTCAAGTCTGCAGTCAAGGATCTAGACCTCACCAAGGAAACACTCAGTAAACCCTAAACCCTTATAAACCCTTGTAAACCCTAAACCCTCATAAACCCTTGTAAACCCTAAATAGAGTAATGCATAAATAACACTACATGGACTCCGTCTTGATATTAATTGGATCAAGTCTGCGGTTAAGGATCTAGACCTCACCAAGGAAACACTCAGTAAACCCTAAACCCTAAACCCTCGTAAACCCTAAACCCTAGTTGTAAACCCTAAATTGAGTAATGGATAAATAACACTCCATGGACTCCATCTTGATATTAATTGGCTTAAAGGATGTAGCTGTCGTGTACAGGCTTTGATGGTTTAGGGTTTATATTTTAGGGTTTATTGTTTCATAGGGTTTAAGGTTTAGGGTTTAGGGTTTTGGGGTGTATATACAGATCAGCCTCATCCATCTCAACCATTATTAGATTTATTATTAGAGAGAACATCTACATTAGAGGCAAGAGTTGCTGAATATATCCAAGGAAATGCAACAGAATTCAAGGAACAATTAGGAGATCTTATTGCTCTTAAACTTCTTCCTCTACATCAAGTAATTAACCCTAAACCCTAATTAACCCTAAACCCTAATAAACCCTAAACCCTAAACCCTAGGAAACAGTAAGCACCAGGACTATATGCTTGGAAGTAGTTAATGCAGGGGAAACACACACATGGTGCCTTCCCTCCCTCGTTCTCTTCTAAACCCTCTTCCTCTAGGGTTTTGTTAGGGTTTAGGGTTTTCAAGGGTTTAGGGTTTAGGGTTTAGGGTTTGTGTATAGGATTACGTGGATACAACATACAAGGCTGCAACATTAGTGGCGGATTTACGGCGAGTGACGGAAGATTTAAGACGAGTAGAGGCGGAAATAAATGTGATAGCTGGTGAACATGTAAGTGTAGAAGGGTTTAGGGTTTAGAGAGGGTTTAGAAAAGGGTTTAGGGTTTAGAAAAGGGTTTAGAAAAGGGTTTAGGGTTTTATCTATGCTAAATATATAAATAATAATAAAAGTTAGATACCCCTTATAAGTATTTAAATTATAGATATTTGTGTATTATATACATATTTATTATTAATTATAAATTAGGGTTTAGGGTTTAGGGTTTATATATATAAATATATATATATTTATATATTTATATACAGTTGGACCGTTTACGTGTATGGTCGGCCGAACAAAGTCTAAAATTTGAAGAGGCACTAAGAGAGGCACAGCCTCGCCTCTTAGAAAGATTTGAGCAACAAAAAAGAAAAGAGCAAACAAGAGTAAATTATTCTGTATTAGAGGAGATAAAGATAAGAGCAGCAGCAGAGGATTCATTAAAGGAAATATATACTAGAGGATCTGCATTTATTGATCTTTCTTCTTGTTGTTATGCATACACTGCAACTAATGTTGCTGAATTATTATTACATGAATTACATAAACTTAAACCTAAATATCTACGCATGTAAGTCTTATGTTGCTGTTCCTGCTGCTGTTGTTGCTGCTGTTGCTGTTGCTGCTGCTGTTGTTGCTGGTGGTGGTGGCGGTCGTGTCTTGCTGCTGCTGTTAATGTTTTATGCTCTTGTTAATGTACGTTTAGGTGTATCTCTATCTATGCTCTCCGTTATTCCTGCTGCTGCTGCTGCTGCTGCTGCTGCTGCTGCTGCTGCTGCTGCTGCAGTATACCTATATTTATATTAACGGAGCCTGATGAAGAGGAGCCATGGATACCTCCTGCTGCAGTATATTTACCTCGTGTTAATCTAAGAGGAGGAGAAGGAGAAGAAGAAATAAAAAAAGAAAATAATAATGATGCTGTAAAAAGAGAGATTAAGGCTAAAGTTGGAGAATTCAAGTAAACCCTAAACCCTAAACCCTAAACCCTAAACACTAATTTTTAGTCTAAACCCTAATTCATTTAATAAACACTTATTTGTAAACACTTATTTGGTGTAAACCCTTATTTGTAAACCCTCAACATATGCATAAACCCTAATATGTAAACCCTAATAATAGTAACTATTTATAAACCCTAATATATAAACCCTAATAATTAAGTATATAATAACCCCTAATCAATTACCGTATCCCTAACTAATCAAATTAAATCATTTCCCAAGATATCCCATTTTCTTCAATATTCTAGGGTTTAGGGTTTAGGGTTTAGGGTTTAGGGTTTAGGGTTTCCACACACACAAAAAAAAAAAAAAAAAAAAAAAAAAAAAAAAAAAAAAAAAAAAAAAAAAAAAAAAAAAA
>NW_013563859.1:12492-25340 GCF_000499605.1 Eimeria maxima | reverse complement strand
AAAAAAAGAAGAAATAAATAAAAAAGAAATAAAAAAAAAAAAAAGAAATAAATAAAGAAATAAAAAAAGGACATAAAAAAAGATATAAAGAAAGAAAAAGAAAACAAATAAATAAAGAAAAGAAAAAGAAATTCATAATTAATTAAAAATATTAAAGAAAAAAAATGCAGAAATACTGGTGTAGGTGCACCAACAGCAGCAACAGCAGCAGCAGCAACAACAGCAGCAGCAGCAGCAGCAGCAGCAAATAGCTACTGACTCTCTATGTTGTGCTTCAGCAAGAAGAGCGGCATTTTCTTCTCTTAGTCTCATCGCCTCCACTCTATACACACAAACAAAACCCTAAACCCTAAACCCTAAACCCTAAACCCTAGCCAACCGAACAACACAGTAAGCTGAGCCCTTATATATGTCTTTCTTAACAGTAGAAGCTATTAGGGTTTAGGGTTTACGGCTTTTTAGGGTTTAGGGTTTAGGGTTTATTGTACCTGAGTCCTTCTGTTTCTGTTTTAAGAGAAGAATAAAGTCCTTCAATTCTCTCCAAGTGTTGTACTCTCTGCACAACAAAAAAAAAAGGGTTTAGGGTTTAGGGTTTAGGCTTGTTAGGGTTTACGGTTTATGAGGGTTTAGAGGGAGTGTATAGGGTCTAAGGGTAAGATATATCTTATTGAGGGTTTATATATTGCTGCTGTTTATCTATAGAACATCTATATAAAAGGGTTTAGGGTTTAGGGTTTAGGGTTTATTAGGGTTTAGGGTTTATTAGGGTTTAGGGTTTAGGGTTTACCATTCTTAGTGCATTAGTAACATCTGCATTTTGTCTTCTTTGTTCATCTATTTGTTGTTTTAATTCATTTATCTTTTGTTCTTGCTCTATCCTATTAATATACAAACAAACAAACAGCAGCAGCAGCAACAACAACAGATACTGCAGCAGCAGCAGCAGCAGCAAATACTGCAGCAGGAGGAGCAGCAGTAAGAGAAGGAGCAGCACAAACAGCAGCAGCATCAGTAAACACTGCAGCAGAAGCAGCACCACGAGAAGCAAGCAAGAAAGGAGGAGAGCAGCAGGAGCAGCAGCAAGAATAACAACTGCAGCATCAGCAGCAGCAGCAGCAACAACAATGGTGTATTTATGAATAACATTAACATTAATGAATTTATATTGAAATTTATACACACAAAAAAAAAATTAGGGTTTAGGGTTTAGGGTTTAGGGTTTAGGGTTTAGGGTTTAGGGTTTACGTAGATTGTTGATTAATTTTTTGTAGATCTAATTGATTTTTTAATAATTGAATATTTTTTTTTAAATTATTATTTTCTTGTATAATTTTTTCTTTATAAGAAAGAAGAAAAAAGTAATCTTTTTTTATTTTTTCTTTTTCTTGTGTATCTATTCTTGCTGCTGATTCAAGTTGCTGCTTGCTGCGCTGCAGTTCATCACTTAGCTGCTGCTGCTGCTGCAGTTGCTGCGAATATGCAGCACACATTTGCTGCTCATGCTCTAATTGTTGCTGTAAACGGCTGCTGCTGCTGCTGCTTATTTGTAGCTGCTGCTGCAGTGCTGCTTCCCGCTGCACTTGCTGCTGCTTTGCTGCTGTGCATGCAGATAATTCAGCAGCAAGTAAATTATTATCACGCAGCAGCTGCTGCTCTCTGTTGCTGCTCTCCTAACAAATAACATAAATAAATAAATAAATAAATAAATAAATAAATAAATTAAATAAATAAATTAAATAAATAAATAAATATTATAATTAACAACAAACAAACAAACAAACAAACAAACAATAAACAACACACAAACAACAACAAACAAGTACCTAGCTAGCTAAATAAATAAATAAATAGCTAGCTAGCTAGCTAGCTAACTAGCTAGCTAGCTAGATAAGGGATAATTACCTGTGTTAATCTATGCAGTGTATCTATTTGTTGATTTGCTTCTCTTTGTTTATTTTCTGCTTCCTCTAGTTGCTGCTGCAGCAAAAGTATATTTTCTTTTAAGGAAAAATTCTTTTGCTGCAGCTGCTGCAGCTCATCATACAGCTCAGGATGCTGCTGCTGCTGCTGCAGTTGCTGCTCTTGCTGCTGTAGCTCATATATTAAACGACGACCATATTCTTGAGTTAACTGCACACAAACCCTAAACCCTAAACCCTAAACCCTAAACCCTAAATTTAGGCTTAACAACAACACATATGCCATGCATAAAATACACAAAAATAAATAAATAAAAATAAATAAAAATAAATAAAAATAAATAAAAATAAATAAAAATAAATAAAAAATAAATAATTGGGGTGTATATACACTATACCTTTTGTATATGTTGTGTTATTTCTTGATCTTTTTCTCTATTTAATTTAATTGTTAATTTTCTTTCTCTTTCTGCCCATTCTTCCTCCATCCTTCGTTGCATCTCTGTTGCTGTTATAGGAGGGGGGAATATTACCTGCTGCTGCTGCTGCTGCTGCTGCTGCTGCTGCTCTAGAGGGTCTGCATAACGAACACGAGGGCTAATAAATCCTCGAGGGTTTAGTTGTGGTTGTTGCTGCTGCATGTACTGCTGCATATATTGTTCTTGCATTTGTTGCTGCATTTGCTGCTGCTGTTGCTGTTGCTGCTGTTGTTGCTGCTGATTATTTGCTGCTGCTGCTGCTGCTGCTGCTGCTGCTGTTGCATCTAATGAATTTCTTTCTGTAGATTTATTAGAAGAAAAATCAGAAAAAGAGAATTCATCTTCGTTGCCAACTAAGACTGTACACTGTAGAGGAGGCAATTGACGCCTTTCTTTTTTTCCTGCTGCTGCTGCTGCTGCTGCTGCTGTTGCTGCTGCTTTTGTTGCTGCTGATGGTCCTGATTGTGCTGGTTGTGGTGATCCTGATGATGTATCATCTTCGCTATCTGTTGCTGCTGCTGCAGCAGCAGCAGCAGTGCATGCAATACCTCCTGCTGCTACAGCTTGCTTAATAACAGAGTCAACATTGAATACTTTTCCTTTATATAATTGGGGTGTATAGGCACCTTTTTTTTCTTCTTTTTCTTCTCTTTCTTTTCTTCTTTCTTTTATTTCTCTTCCTTCTTCTCTGCATGCGTTGCTTCTTAATGCATGCATATCCGAGAAACGAGTAGCTGGGCGTAACCGTGCTGCTGTTGCTGATGCTGCTCTGTTGCTGCTGCTGCTGCTGCTGCTTATCTGCCGCTGCTGCTGCTGCTGCAGCGGGGGCTGCTTAGATCGGAGGGGACGGCTAGTCTCATCCTGGCGATCTGATAACAACGCATGCAGCACACACCAACAGTCCTGCTCCTGCTGCTGTTGCTTCTACTGCTGCTGCTGCAGCTTCTGTTGCGGCTGCTGCTGCTGCTGCTGCTGCCGTGGCAATTGCTGCAGCATAGCTTACCTCGTGTTGTATCTGCTGCTACATTTCTTCTTGATGGTGTTCTACTGGCAGCAGTCTGCATGCAAAGAAAAAAACAAGAAAAAAAGAAACAAATAGCTGCTGCTGCTGCTGCTGCTGCTGCTTGAAGAGGGGCAGCAAGAACAATCATGCTATCCGTTAATAAACTACAGCAGCAAGAGAAGAGTTGTCGGGAAAAGCTGCTGCTGCTGCTGGTGCACTGTACCTGTTGCTGCTGCTGCTGCAGTTGCTGCTGCAGCTGTTGCTGCTGCTGCTGCTCTCTCGACGTCAGCCTGCTGCTGCTGCTGCTGTATAATTTATCTCTTGTTAACGGTGTCTTTTGCTGCACCTCTACTACATGATATTGTCCCTGTCTATTAATAGGCCTTGTGCATGCAGGGTAGGTGTCTATACACCTGAATAAAGAAGATACAGTACAATATATATGTCATAAACCCTAAACCCTAAACCCTAAACCCTTAAGACTACCATTTAAAAGGGAACAAAAAGGGTTATAAATATATTTAAATGAATAAATAAGCAAATAACAATATAAATATAAATATATTTAATTATATTTGTTTATATTTATATTGAGGTGTACGTACACCTCAGTCTTTGGTAATTCCTTTGGATCATAAAGAATGTCCAAATCCTTCTTTAATACTGCAAAAGAAAACAAGAAAAATAAATAAATAAATAAATAAATAAATAAATAAATAAATAAATAAATAAATAAATAAATAAGCTAATTAATTAATTAATAATATTTACCTTGTAATGCTCTTGCAAATCGATCTAAAGAGTCTTCTTCTTGTGAGGCCGACATCCTTAATATCTAAACCCTAAACCCTAAACCCTAAACCCTAAAACGGAGACACACACAGTGTATATACACATCCCCTATATAAGCATATATACACCTCTTTTGTATAGCCTGTGTATACATAAAGGGTTTATTACTGCATGCATTAGTTTGCTGTGTATATCCGCCTTTGCATGCCCTACAAGTATTTATGCTTGCTAATGTATTGAATATAACCTCTACTGCAGCAGCAGCAGCAGCTGCTGCTGCTGCTGCTGCTGCACCAGGAGCTGCTGTTAGTTAGCTGGGGTGTCTATACTTCTCAATGCTGTACTTACGTTAAAAAGATGAAGGAAATGAAGAGATGAAGAGGAGAATATCTTTGTATGCAGATCTGCGGTGTATATGCAGCTGCATATACGTGTATATATACATATATATGTTTATATATACGTATATATATACGTATATATGTATATACGTATACGTATATATGTATATTTGTAAGGAAAGGAGGAAGAGATCTCTTATCTCTTTGTCTTAAGGGGAAGAAGAAGACCTAAAAAGGAATTACTTTCTTCGTTTTTATTATGCAAAAATAAAGAAGAACAGAAGAAGAGTCTTCTTTTACAGCCTGTTGCTGTCCCTCGCCTGCTGCTGTTGCTGCTGCTGCTGCTTTTGCTGCTGCTGTAGGAGGATCAGACCTTGAAATGAATGTTTTTTTTCCTTTTTTATGATTAAATAAGTCATAAAAGAAGAATATTTATTTAATGCCTCTTGTAAAGAAAAGTTCTCCTTTAGGTGTATTGTATTGGCTGTCTGTTGTGATCCTTGTGGCCGGCAGAGAAGAAGAAAACAACAAAAAAAAGAATTGTATGTTATTTTTTCTTGTATATTTAATTAAATATATGGAAAATAAACATAAATAATAATTTATTAATGAATAATTGTATTTATTTGTGATGATTTCCTTCTTTTATTCCTCTTCTGCTCCTCCCATCAGAGCCGCAGTATTATATGTATAGTAGCCGTCTGTTTGTCTGGTCCTTGTGGCTGTCTGTACCAATGGTTTATTGCCCATTTTTTAATTTTCTTGATTAATACCCTTTATAAAAGTAAACAAATTTAAATTAATTAATTAATTTTATAAAATTCCTTCATTTTTTACGAAGATCGCACCCTTTATTCATGTAGCTAGCTGCATGATCATCATCATTCCTGCACATACACCCTACGGTGTATAGGCACCTTATTCAATATGAATAATACCTGCAAATATTCTTCTTATCAATACTTTTCTCTTTATTTAAAATGTTCTCTTTTCTTTTTAATTATTCTTCTCTTTTTCCTTTTATTATCCTCCTTATGAAGAAGATCTACTAGGGGGTCGATCTCTTATATATAATATGTTGTCTTGTGCATGTCGTCAGCTCTATACTATAGAAGAAGGAACAAGATACACAAAGAGCAACTAAGTAAATGTAATTCAATAATTATATGCTCCCTATCAATAAAAATATAATAAATAAAAATAATGAATGCATTTTTTTTCCTTAAAAAAGGATTTATAAGAGAAAAGCTCTCTACACACCAACTTCATTAAGCCGTAAACCCTAAACCCTAAACCCTAAACCACCTTGATGGTGATGGCGTATGCAGGGTTATAGTAGTATATACATTGCTCCATAAGAAATAAGTAAAGAAAGAAAAGAAGTTCTTTGCTTCATTTATTGCATAGTGCTACAATTATTCCCTTTAAATGCATAATGCATGCAAATGCATGCGTATGCATACGCATATGCATGCATGCAATGGATTCGTTACATTGTAGGTAAGATATTTTATATCTTGGGGCTTTTTCTTATTTGTTGCATGCATTTTATTTACATGCACAGACATATGTTATAAATGATTAGGAGAAGCAGCAAAATAAATCTTCCTAATAAAAGAAAAGAAAAAGAAAAAAGAAAAGAAAAAGAAAAAAGAAAAAGAAGAAAAAGAAAAGAAAAAAAAAGAGAAAAAGAAAAGAATTAATTAAAATGTTTATAAGTTGTCGTTGCTTTTTTTATTAGCTAAGGTCGCACCCTTAAGGTATCTGCTGCTGCTGCTGATGGTGCTGCTGCTGCTGTTACTGTTGCTTCTACTGCCGCTGCTGCTGCTACTGCTGCAACTGTTGCTGGTGCTGCTCCTCCTCCTTACTTCAACAAGAAGAAAATAAATTTCTTCTTTTTCTTTAATTTAATGAAATAATTACTGTGGTGTACATACACCCCAACAACAAGATAGTCATAACAGTAAAGAAAGAACAGAATATATTTAGGGTTTAGGGTTTAGGGTTTAGTGTTTACTATTAAATATAATAATAATATTCATTTTAATTAACGTTATAAATTATTATTTACTATTTTGTTTATTTAATAAACAATTCATAATATAAATGTAACAAAAAAAGATAAACGGCATATATATAGGAAGGAGAAACAAAAAAGAATTCTTTTTCCTTTTTTACTTTTATGCATAAAATAAATAAAAATAATTAAATTTAAAAGAATTCATAAATAATTATAAATATAATTATATATATTTCTATATAATTATATATAATTATATATAATTATATAATTACGGTTGTGGCTAGCTCCGGTGTGCATACACCCGAAGATTTTCCTCCTTCCTTCTTAAAGGAGAGAAAACTTTTGTGTATTTTTTGCAGAAAAAACCTTATTAAATGTTATTAAATAATAAATAAATAAATATAAATAAATAAATAAATATAAATGAATATAAACAAGGAAATATATTTATATAAAAAGGAGAGGAGGAGGGGAAAGAATGTATTGTATAGCTATCGATATATGGATACTGTATTTATTTTATGGATTTCCTCTAGAGAAAAAAGAAAGAAAAAAGCAAAAATATTTTTTTATTTTTATTTTTATTTTTATTTTATTTTTATTTTTCTCTTTTATTGCAAATTTCCGTGTCTACACATAGACAAAAAAAAGAGAGCACGGAGGAGGAAGAGAGAGGAGAGGAAGAGAGAGGTGAATCTTTTCTTTTTCCCCCCACAAGGTGGGGGGAAATGATGAGAAAAAGAGGAGGAAAAGGGCTTTTTTGTTTTATTTTAATTAAATAAATTAAATAAATTAATTATTTTTAATTTAATTTATAAAGAAGGCGAAGAAAAGCAGATAAAAAAAAGGAAGAAAAATATTAGCGAGACGCGGTTAACCATTTGTGGTGTTATTGGTCACGATTCATCATTAGGAGAGAAATATAAGAAGAAAATGAATAATTTTTATATTTTTTTATTTATTTATTTAATAAAATAAATAATAAATGAATATTTCTTTATTTTACTCTTTTTTTTTCTTTTTTTTCTCCTTTTTACCCCTAAGAAAAAGATGAATTGGTGCGCTTTTCCTACCGTGTGCAAGAAAGAAGGTGCGCCTTCCTTCATCTTCCTTCTTCTTTCTTCTTTTCTTCTCCTTTCTTCTCCCTAATTATAAATAGAGAAGAAAGTAACTTTTATTTTTTATTCATTTATTTATATTTATAAAAAGAATTTGATTTCTTTTCTTTATTTTCTTTTTTTATTCCTTTTTCTTCTTTTTATACAATAATAGAAGATGGAGGGTGTTGAGGTCCAACCACATATTAAGCTACGCAAGGTAATTTTCTTTGTCTTCTATCTATTTTTCTTCTTTTTTTTCTTTATTTCTTTTTTTATTGTTTATTTTTATATTTAGTTTTAATTAAACACAATAGAAGAAGTACACAAATAGGAAAATTATTTCTTTTTTTGTGTATATGTGTGTATATGTGTGTGGGTGTGTTGGGGTGAGGAGGATGAGGGAGGAAGGCAAAAAGGGGAAAAGCTGTTCTTCTTTCTCATTTTTGTCGTTAAATTGATGGAAAGCAGAGTTAGAATAATAAATATAATTATAGTAAACAATAATAAGTACTATTTGTTCATGAGTAACATTTATTTTATTGAATATTTCCTCTTTTTCTTCCTTACAGTTTTCCTTCATTTTTTCATGTATTCATGATTAAAAAAGAGGAAAGCTGAAGAAAAAGCCTAAATAAAATAAAAAGAAACAAAAATAAATAATATTTATTCATGAGGAATGTTAATTTATTGAATATTTTCTCTTGTTCATGTTTGTCTGTTTCTTGTTTGTTTGTGTACACAGGGTCAGGTTCATCCTGTAGTGCTTACTATGGGTGATCCAGCAAGAGTAGACGAAGTAAAGGAATTATGTGATAGTTATGAAGATTTAGTATTTAATAGGGAGTATAAATCAGCAAATGTAGTAAAGAATGGATATAAATTTACAGTAATAAGTCATGGTATAGGTTGCTGTGGTGCTATGATATGCTTCGAGGAATTAATTAAATTAGGAGCTAAAATTATTATTAGAGCAGGAACTTGTGGTAGTATGAAGCCTAATATAATAAAACAAGGAGAAATAGTAATACCTTATGCAGCAGCAAGAGATAATGATGTATGTGATTTATATATACCTGTACGTATGCCATGTGTTGCAACTCCTCGTATATATAATACATTATATAATATATCTAAACAATTAAATATTAATACTAAATTAGGTATTGCATTAACTAATGGAGTTTTTTATGGTCATGGACAAGAACATATAGATAATTTAACTAATTGGTCTAAATTTACGGATATTGTTGATTGTGAATTCCAATCCCTATTCCTTGTTGGTATAGGAAGAGGAATAGAAACAGGAGGTATTGCTACTGTTGATGGATCTCCTCTTCAATGGGATAAGGTAAATATTTACTTTTATTTATTTCTATTTATTTTTATACTTTTCTAGCCTTTAATTAGGGTTTACGAGGACTTAATTAGGGTTTGCGAGGGTTTAGGGTTTAGACAGGGTTTCATATGGATAGGGGAGAGGGAGGAGGAGGGGTGGGGGGGAGAGCAGCATATTGAATAATCTGTATATAATGGGGGTAAAAAGGAGAAAATAAACAATTTAATTAATTTGTTTTATTTTGTTTTGTTTCCTCTTTTTTTTTTAGGCAAATTATGATCCAACAGGAAAAGTTGTTGCTGAGGGTAAGAAGAAGATGTTAGAGGTTGCAATTCATACATGTGCCGAGCTTACAAAGGAATTTAAGCAATAAAAAAAAGAAATTATAATTTAATTATTTAATTTAATTGTTATAAAGTGTATTAATTGTTATTTATGTAGATGTTTATTGTTTAATTAAGTGTTTTTCTTATGGCGGACAAAGTCTTACTAGCCGCTTGTTGTTATACGTGTTTGTTAATGAGGGAGAAAAAGAAAAAATAAGAAAAGGAATATATAAAGTTCTTTTCCTGACCCTAAAGGGGGATCGTTTGTTAGAAAAATGTATTTAAATAAAAATACATTAAATTAAATTAAGAAAAGGAATTAGTTCGTGTATTTTGCCAATAATTATTATTTATTGGCCAGCAGCGGCAACAGCAGCAGCAGGTCGACTGCTAAGTGACGCACAGTACTGTATACAGGGTCGGGTAATGGTAAATAATAAACAGCAAAGACTATTATAATTTAATTTAATTAAGTTAATTAAATTAAATTATAATTATAATTGAATTAAATGCGTAAGCAGCAACAGCAGCAGCAGCAAAAGATGAACAATTCTTCCTTTTTTCCTTTTGCTGCAGTCCGTCTTATTGACCTTTCTTAAGGTCTATTCATTATTAACCGTCATTGTTTGCCTATGCCATTGTTATTAAGTTTGTTAGGTTGTTATTTATTCCTTTTCTTTCTTCTTTCTTCTCTTTTTAGTTATTATATAGATTAATAGACTAACAGGCAGATAACAATCAATTAAATAGGGTTTAGGTATTTAAGGGAGAGAAAAAACCGCAGGAAAAGGGGTTTAGGGTTTAGACATCAAGAGGGGAGCAAGGGGAGGGAAAGGGTTTAGGGTATAGGAAGGGGAGGAAGAGGCAACAAATGAATCATTTTGCCTATAGAGGGGAAAATATGGGGACAATAAAGTGCATGCATTTATGCATGCACTTTATTAGTAAATAAGTCTGCATGGATGCATGCGTACATTTTATACTAATAAATATGAATTAGGGTTTAGGGTTTAGCATTTTCTTCCTCCATTTCTATATTAGTGACGACTGTCTTCGTCTCTAGATAAGGAGCTAGTCCTTCTTCTCCTCCCTCCCTATACAACAAACAAATAAATTATATATTAATTATACATAATTAATAAACTAATAATAAATATAACAGTAAATATGCATTAATAAAGAGAATAAGGGTCAATAAAGATAAATACACTAATAAATAGGAAAATAAGAATAGGGATGAAAAACAAGGATAAAGATAATAAAAATAAGTAAAAAATAAATAAGTAAATATAAACAAACATAAATAAATAAATAAATAAATAAATAAAAGGACTAACCTGCCGTATCCGCTAGCTTTATAACCACCAAAAGGAATACCAACATCACTAGTTAGATAGGTATTTACCCATACTGTACCCGCATGCAGCCTATACACAACAAATAAATAATTATATTTATTTTATTTTATTTATTTAATTTTCCTTTAAATAGGGTATAAATAACAGAAAAAGATATCCTCAAATAATATACAACAAAAAACTTTTAGGGTTTAGGGTTTAGGGTTTAGGGTTTAGGGTTTATTACCTGCTAACGAAATGTTCTGCAAGAGGAATACTCGATGTAAATACCCCCGCCCCTAATCCATACTCAGTATCATTTGCTCTATCAATCTAAAAGAAGAGAGGAAAAAATAAAATAAATAAAATAAATAGAATAAATAGATTAAGAGAGGAAAATAAAAAGGGTTTAGGGTTTAGGGTTTAGGGTTTACGTTTATCGTTAAGCAGTCTATATATATATAAGCATACATACATAAATAAATAAATAGATAAACTAAGCAAAAATACAACCCTATTGTTTTGTGTTTCCTATTGTCCTCGGGTTTAGTGTTTCCTTGGGTTTAGTGTTTAGGGTTTAGGGTTTAGGGTTTAGGGTTTAGGGTTTAGGGTTTAGGGTTTACGGCCTCCTGAATTGTATGGAATTTATAGAGACAAACAACAGGACCAAAGATTTCTTCTTTGGATATCTTCATCTCATCCGTTACATCCGTAAATATTGTTGGCATTACCCAGTAACCTCTATATAAATAAATAAATAAATAAATAAATAAATAAATAAATAAATAAATAAATATAAATAAATAAATAAATGTTATAAACAATAACATAAACATTTATAAAATATAATAACAACTAATATAAACACAATATTATAAACCCTAATAAAATATAAACCCTAATATAAACCCTAAATAAAATAAATAAATAAATAAATAAATAAATAAATAAATAAATAAATAAATAAAATAAATAAAATAAATAAAAAAAAGAATAAATAGAGAATATACATACTTTCCTTCCCTTTTTATACCTCCAAGTACACAATTAGCTCCTTCTTTTTTTCCTTCTTGTATATAATGAATAATTTTATTTAATTGTTTTTTATCAACAATTGGTCCTTGTGTACAACAAGGAAGAAGAGGAGAAGATAAATTTGCTTCTTTTTTTATTATATTTATTAATTCTTTTATATATTCATTATATACACCTGATTGTACTAATACACGACTGCATGCAACACAACATTGACCTGAATACATAAAGCAACATATACACATTGTTTACTCCTCCTGCTGCTGCTGTTGCTGCTGCTGTTGCTGCTGTTGCTGCTGCTGCTGTTGCTGCTGCTGCTGTTGCTGCTGCTGCTGTTGCTGCTGCTGCTGTTGCTGCTGCTGCAGGAGCAGACTTAGGGTTTATTAGGGTTTTATTAGGGTTTATGAGGGTTTGGCTGCATGCGAGCAACGCCTATTCTTAAAATTATTATTATAATTATTATTAATTATTATTATTTATTATTTATAATATTAATAAATAATATAAATAAATAAAATAAATAAATAAATAAATAAATGAATAATTACCTGAATTACATGTACATATAGCTGTCTTATGTATATTAGCATCATTAAGTACAATAAGAGGACTATAAATGCATATTTTTATTTATTATTAATAAATAAATAAATAAAATAAATAGATAAATAAATAAATAAATAAATTACCTGAATTAGTGAATAATCCTTTCCATGTACATATAGCTGCATTATGTATATTAGCATCATTAAGTACAATAAGAGGACTATAAATGCATATTTTTATTTATTATTAATTAATTAATTGATTAATTAATTAATTAATTAATTAATAAATTAATTAATTACCTGAATTAGTGAATAATCCTTTCCATGTACATATAGCTGCCTTATGTATATTAGCATCATTAAGTACAATAAGAGGACTTTTTCCTCCTAATTCAAGGGTAATTCTTTTTATATAAAAAGAGCATTTTTTTGCGACTTCTTTCCCTACAGAAGAAGAACCAGTAAATGATACTTTTCTTACTAATGGATGTATTATTAAGGATACACCTACTGGATCCCCATAACCATTTATTATATTTATTACTCCTTTAGGGAATCCCTATAAATATAAATAAAAAAAAAAAAAAAAAAAAAAAAAAGGGGGAAAAT
>NW_013563859.1:7500-12392 GCF_000499605.1 Eimeria maxima | reverse complement strand
GGGGAAAATTTTTTTTTTTTTTTTTTTTTTTTTTTTTTTTTTTTTTTTTTTTTTTTTTTTTTATGGGTTACTTATTTATTTTTACTACTTTATTATTATATACACCTATTTATGCATATTATTATTATTATATATAATATTTATATCAATATATATATAGTTTTATACATAATTATATAATAAATAAAATACTAATAAATAAATACAAATAAATAAATAAATAAAATAAATAAATAAATAAACATACTGATTGTTGTACAAGTTTATATATATTGCTAATGCAGAAAGAGTATAATAGTAAATAAAATATAAATAAATACAATAAATAAAATAAAATAAACAAAATAAATAAATAAATAAATAAATAAATAAATAAATAACTTACTGCTTGTTGTACAAGTTTGCATAATGCTAATGCAGAAAGAGGAGATTTTTCGCTTGTTTTTACAACAATTGTACATCCGCATGCCATTGCTGCTGCTGCCTTTGTTACTGTTAGCATTAAAGGAAAATTCCATGGTACTATCTGCAGCAGCAGCAGCAGCAGCAGCAACAGCAGCAGCAGCAGCAGCAGCAGCAGAAAGAGAGTAAAATTATAATTATAGGATATAAAGTTATAGACAAAAGAACAAAGGAATAAAAAAGAAGAAAAAATGAATAAAAGAAAGACAAAAAAGAATAAAGAAGAATAAAAATGAATAAAGAAAGAAGATAAATAAATAAAATAAATAAATAAATAAATAAATATATTTATTTATTTATTTGTCTTACTGCAGCAACAACTCCTACAGGTTCTTTTCTTGTATGACAATTAATAGTATTAGAATAAAAAGTAGATAAATAAATAAATAAATAAATAAAATAAATAAATAAATAAATAAGGTAAATAAATAAGATAAATAAATAAGATAAATAAATAAATAAATAAATACTTACTGCAGCAACAACTCCTACTGGTTCTTTTCTTGTATGGCAATTAATAGTATTAGAATAAAAAGTAGATAAATAAATAAATAAATAAATAAATAAATACTTACTGCAGCAACAACTCCTACTGGTTCTTTTCTTGTATGGCAATTAATAGTATTAGAATAAAAAGTAGATAAATAAGATCCCCCTCTTATCTTATCTGCCCAGCCTCCATAGTAACGTAATGTAGATATACATGCATCCATGTCTTCTCTATATAGATATATATAAATATAAATATAAATAAAGAAAAAGAAAAAGAAAAAACAAAAGAAAAATAATTAAAAGGAAGAAAGAAGGGGAAAAAAGATGTATTTATTCATTATTTTGGTGTTTATTGAGTATTTATGTTCATACTAAACCCTAAACCCTAAACCCTAAACCCTAAACCCTAAACCCTAAACCCTAAAGCCTAAAGCCTGCTTATACGGACTAAACAACATGGACAAGACCGCTACAATTGCTACTGTTGCTGCTGTTACTGCTGTTACTGCTGCTGCTGCTGCTGTTGCTGCTGTTGCTGCTGCTGCAGTTGAATAATAATTACCTTGCATATTGAATAGGTTTACCAACATTAATACATTCAATATTAGCGATGAATTCTTTTTCTTGTTGTAATAAATCTGCTAATTTAATGAGTAATTCTCCTCTTCTTCTTCCTCCTATATCCAAGGACCAAGAAGGAAATGCATCATGTGCTGCTCGTACTGCTGCATCTACATCCTCGTTACTGAATACATGTATATACATAAATAAATATAAATATATACATTAATATAATATATAAATTAAGGTATTTATAATCCAGGACATATGTTAATTAAGGAGAGAGAAAAGAAAAATAAATACACACCCAGATTTACTAGGGTTTAGGGTTTAGGGTTTAGGGTTTAGGGTTTACTTGGCCTCCCTGATTTCGCAAATTAATTCTTCAGTTGCTGGATGAATTAATTTCCGCATATAGTTTACGGTCTACAGGATTTAGTGTTTTTAGAGTTTAGTGTTTAGGGTTTAGGGTTTACTAGGGTTTAGGGTTTAGGGTTTAGGGTTTAGGGTTTAGGGTTTACCTGGCCTCCCTTATTTCGCATATTAATTCTTCTGTTGCTGGATTAATTAATTCCCAAGTTCGCTCTCCTGTTGGTTCACGAAATTCACCATTGATGAAGAGGCGGGTTTCGTAGGTGGAAGCCACTGAATAATAGGAAAAAAAAGAAGAAAAAATAGGAAATAAATATAATTTATATATTTTATTAATTAATTCTATTTATTTATTTTATTAAATTAAGAAATTAACAAGAAATAAAAGGATTTTATGGAGGGTTTCTTCTCCACCATGATGCATTCCTTCAGCTTTCCTTGGGAGTTACATAAAAAAGAAGAAAAGGGAAAGAAAAACAGGAAAAAAACAGTAAATACAACGCAATAAACTGCATCATTAGTATATTTAGATTTATTTATTTATATTTATGTAATAAAGAGGCAAAAAACAAGAAAAACAGTAAAAACGTCTATTAAGAATAAGAAGAAACTGCCGATTCGTAAGAAAGCGGTAAATTGGGGTGTACGTACTGGTGCCGGTCGTGTATTTTACGGGGAAAATACAGGAAATTAAGAAAAATATTTATATATATTTATAAATGAAAAGGTGAATTATTTAATGATAACACTAATAAAAGGAAAGAAGGGAGCAGGAGGAGCGCTGCTGTATGTGCTGTCTGTGCTATACGGGCTTCGCAGCGGCAGTTGTCGCCATGCAGCGCTTGTTTTTCTTCTTTTTTTCTTCTATAAAATATAAGGAAAGAGGATAAAACAAAAGATTAATTCATTTGTTTTACCCTTTTCCTCATCAGAAATAACCTAAAAATGTAAATATGGCTCTCTTTCTACACCCGGTAGGAAGTGGTGGTGGTAGGAGCAGCCTTCTACAGTGTACAGACAGAAGAAAGAGTATAAAGGAGAAACAGTAGCTGAATAAATACAAAAAGGAAATAACAAAACAAATAACATTCACAACAATAGAAGGGAGAGAGAGTAACTATTAGAGATATCGTCTGCCTATTAAACCCTAAACCGCTGGACTCCAATAAACCCTAAACCCTAAACCCTTGTTAGGGTTTAGAGTTTATTAGGGTTAAAAGTATCTCTTACTAACAGAAAATGATGTACAATAATCGCATTAGACTACGAGGAAGGGAGGAAAGAGATGCGCATGCGTTGTTGCGATTCCTTGTTCTTTTATCCCTTTTAGGGTTTAGGGTTTAACATTTAATACATAAATCTGTCTGTACAGCTAGAAAACAGCTAGCTAGCTAGTTAGCTATTGAATCAGGATGCTACAGCTTTATACTTCTACTGGGGTGTCTGTACACCATCCATATTTGTTTGGATTAGAAGACACAGACCAGTGGACCACTCCTACATAACGTAGGCAAGACAGCTGCTGCTGCTGCAGCAGCTGCTGCTGCAGCTGTTGCTGCATCAGGAGCAGCAGCAACAACAGCAGCATAAACAGCTCAAATAGAAGTAGTAGCAGCAGCAGCAACAACAAGTGCGACAGCATCAGCAGCAGCACCAGCAGGAGAGGCAGCAGCAGCTCCGGCAACGGATGAAGCAGCAGCAGCAGTAGTCTCAATGCGGGAAGCAGCAGCAGCAGCAGCAATAAAATTAGAGTAGGCAGCAAGTGGCTTATTTTTGTTG
Source organism: Eimeria maxima (assembly GCF_000499605.1). Classification (NCBI taxonomy): domain Eukaryota; phylum Apicomplexa; class Conoidasida; order Eucoccidiorida; family Eimeriidae; genus Eimeria; species Eimeria maxima. The sequence continues at coordinate 8,726 of NW_013563859.1, read as the reverse complement.
TTTTTGTTTTGCTGTAATAGAAAATATATAACGTAGTAAAGGCTATATAATTAAGATGTCTATTTACTGACACCCTTAGCATATATATGTTGTCTAAATAAATAAAACATGATTTAAATTGTAAAATGAATTTAAATTTTATTTACTTCTTTTATGTTTTATTGTTTTACTTCCTCTTTTTTACTTGTAGACCAGTGGTGGTTGCTGCTGGTGACCGGTGCGGGTCATATGTTGGTGTCGGCTGCGCTCTTTAAGGCAACTACATAATAAAATAGATTTAAATTTAATTATAAAATACATTTACAAAGCGATTTAGCAAAAAAGAAGATAAAAAATCAAGGAAGACACGATCTGCACGTATAGCCGCTGCCTTTGTCTATGGGCCGCTGTTCTTTCTTTCGTTATATATGTGTGATATAGCGACAGTCGTCAATCTAAGGCTATTTTGGGGTATGTTTTGTTTTTTCTTTGAAAAATAAACAAACTAAAGGTTTTAAAACTCATAAATACAAAAAAAAGAGAAGATTTCCATCCGATTATGCTCTATTTACCTTAAGCGCGAAGGATATACCCTCCACGGCGGGCCGCGGCAGCGAGACAGCGAGCAGCTGGGGTGTATAGGCAGCTACTGAATAGTTGGTTGGTTAGAAAGCTGTATAAAGCTTCATTATGGTATTTTCTTGTTTTCTTCTGGTTAGTTATTGATTAAGAAGCTTCTTTTTTCTTTATAAAGAAGCATTTAAAGGGGGATTTTCTTCAAGATTACCTTCTTGAATCAATAGGAAAGCTGCATCCATCAGCAGGCCTTGATGATTGTCGGCAGCGCTCTTGTTCTTCTTCTTCTTGCTGTCTAACCTAATCGCAGTCATAAAATACAAAAATAAACATTATTTTCTTTCTTTTCAAAGGAAAGGAACACTTTAATTTGTATGCTCTTCTATATCAATCATCATTGGTTGATTCAATTCTTTTCTTGTACCGTACCGTACGTCTTCTTCGGGTGTACGTTCAACTCTTTGCCTTCGCACACCCATCATAAGAATTATCTTCTCTCGGATTCTTTTTTGTTTATTTGTATGTTTCTTAAGGCATGTAACTCTTAAAAGAGAGGGAATAATTCCGTCTATTTGTTTCTTTATTTTGTCTTATTATCGCATTAAGAGCCTCCAATAAAGGTTTTTCTTTTTTTTCTGGAATTCATGCGGGGTTCCTTTATTCTTGTTTCC
>NW_013563859.1:0-2500 GCF_000499605.1 Eimeria maxima | reverse complement strand
ATCAATTCTTCCTTCGTTAGTTAATTCCTTTGATTTTATTGTACATACACAAGCAGCACTACAAGTAAATCAGAATAGTTTTATGTATCATGATTTAGGTGTATATACAGCTGGTAAAAGGAAAGAAGAAGAAGAAGAATATAAATTAGATGAGGATGGATTAGTTAAGAAAACAGATAAACAATTAAATGAATGGGCAGAGTATGGTATACCTGCATCATTAACAAGAAGATTAAGAAAAGGAGGAAAATTACCTAAACATATTTCTTATGATAAAATAGCTATACCTGATCTAACTAGATGGGAAAAAGAGATAAATAATAAATGGCTACATGCATTATCTGCTTATTTATCTCATCCTTATGGTGCAGCAGCAGCAGCAGCAGGAGATCCTGTTGCTTTATTAGTAAAAGAAAGCAAAGAAAGATTAGAAAAAGAAATAGATAATACAATATTTTTAGGTCGAGTTGTACAGACACCCCGTGAATCACGAATAAAAAAAGCATTAAATAAAATAAATAATTTATTTAGGGCATTAATTAGATCCCCTAAACAAAATGAATATGCTGTATGGATAGGGGTAAAGATAAATATAGATAAAGTAATAAATATAATGCATGCAGTAAATAATGCAGCAGAAGTAGTAAAAAGTACAGGTATATATAATCATATAAAAGAAGGATTTATAGAGATAGTAAAGGAATATATAATAAGTAATTTAGATAATAATAAGCGTATAATAAATTATGATGTATATTCATCATTAAATGAGGAAATATACAAGAAAGAAGGTGTATATAAATCTGCATATAAAAGGAATCATGGTTTTTTATCAATAAATCCTAATTATATTTATATGAATAAAGAAGAAAAAGAAAAAGAATTTAATTATAGTATGTGTATGGATCATTGTGAATCTTTATGGTTATTATTAACAACATTAATACTAAATAATATACAAAACCCTAATAGATTAAGAGAATATGATGAAGAAATGAAGAAAATAGACATAATAAATAATATAAATAATCCTAATAAAGTAAATTCTTTCCGTATAGGATTAAATATACAGACAGATTATTACGAGAATATAATAGATAAACAAAGTAAAGAAAATATAAAAAGAATGAAGTATGGTGGTGGTACTTTTTTTGCATATAATTTATTATTAGCAGGAAAAATAAATACAAGTATGGGTCTAATTAATTTAGGTACTTCTTTAATATACCAAGCTCCTTATTATGGTAATTTTATTATACAATGGATAAAAGAGAAGAAAGAAGCAAGAAAAAAGGCTATATTCTCTATGCTTACATTAGGATTCTTTTTTATGTATACATTTATATCTATAACAGATATAACACAACATCTTGCTGATTCAGGTCTAGGTCCTGCTGTAGATTGTTTAGAGAATTTAGTTATTGGTCCTATATGTCCTGTAGATGTAATAGCACCAGCAATAACAAATGCAGCAACAACAGCAGTACAGGATATATTTAAGGTAGGTATATTAGGTATATTAACTCCTTATTTAGTATTACCTATGATGTTAATTAGTATATGGCAAATATTAAAGTCTGAATTTAATATTTTATTACAATTTGAATTAAATATTAAATCTTTATTTAAAAGATTTACTCAATGGGTTAAACAGCCATTTCTTAATTTCTGGCAAAAAAGAAAAAGAATTAAACAAAGTATTATAAAAAAAGCTACAGATAAATATAATCAAGAAAAAAATCTATTAAAAGGAGGTCTACTAGGAGGGAAACAAGCAGCAGAAGCAACAGAAGTACCTGTTTCTTCTTTTATTGGACAAACTAATATTGGAAATAGGGATCTAGATCTATTGGGTATTCCTTCCGCTTCTTCGGCACAAACCACAGAAATCAATATTACTTGGGGTGCACCTGTATTCCCATTTAGTCCACCTCTTATTCAACAACAAACTACTTTTACTCCATAATCCTATTATCTATTTTATTTATTTATTTATTTATTGGATATATATTTATATATTTGATGGATTTATTTGACGATTATTCACACCATTTATTTATTATACTTCTTTTCTTTTCTTCTTATTCTTGTTTATTATTTATTATTATCTTTATATACAGATAATAATAATAATAAACAATTATAAATACTTATGTTATGTCCTTTTATTTGTATTCAAATTTATTTTTTTATGCCAATCAACAACACAAACAAAACCTTTTTTTTGGCCTTTTTACTCAATTCTTGTATCGCAACTAAATTACAATTATATTCACAGACTTATCCACAATAGAACCTAAACTACTAGTATACTCTATAGATAATATACTATAATATATTTAAATCTATCTATTTAGCTATATACATATATAATATACTATACATATTATATACTTGCCGTATATTTCTCTGCTAAACTAGATTAATTGTTGTACATAAAACTACTACTACTAGATATTCTTTCTTTCTTTATATATATATATATATATATATATATATA
>NW_013563858.1:947-27402 GCF_000499605.1 Eimeria maxima | reverse complement strand
TTATTCCCTACATCCTTTTGCCTCTGCACCTCCAGCAACTGCATCAAAACATGGTCTATTGCCTGCTGCTCCTCTTCAGTAATTGGTGTGTTGGTAAAAAGCTGCCTATCATCACCATCCTCATCGACTGGCCTTCGCTGCTGAGCCAACAATTCTTCCGGCAACAGCCAAGACCCACGCTGGTCATCTGCCGTCACGTCGAAGCGAATCTGTCCCAACAATAAGGACGGTTCTTCTAGCGTAGATGCACCATGCAGCAGCGGTGCCCACAAAGCGTACCTTCCAGCCTCCTGCAAGTCCTTCACATACTCATTTACTCCTCGTTCTTTGGTACTGGCCCATGACGCATACGTGGATCGACGATGTTCGTCACCGTAAGATCTAGAGGAAGCCTCTGAGGCATCTAATCCTTCAGCACTTGGCATTTTTAGCTCCTGCTGGCCATGATTATTCTGGCTGGCTGAGCCTGCTGACGAGCCCCAGGTTGTGTGAAAACTTTCATTGCGGTCGGTCGGTGACAGCGAGTACAGGGTAGTATTAGCACCGGAAGTTTCTTTGTCTCTGCACTCTGTTGTCAGTTTTGAAGGGGAGTAGGAAGAAATTGTGCCTACCTCTAGATCCCCCCGCATGCAGATGTCTTCATAGCAGCCTCCAGCGCCAGGAGGCATGAGCCAGGTGTCTTGGGACGGAAAGTAAAGGCCGGAGTAGGACCTTGAGCAAATGCTCAGTTACAAAATGGGTACTGCTGTTGGGTACATCAAGGGTGGGTATTAGTTCTTTGGGAGTTCCTACGGACTTGTGTGAACAGCTGCTGTAGTGCACAGGCACTACAATGTGGCTCTGGTGTAATCTCTAGTAGCTCGTTGACTATAAAGAGAATGATTATGACATTAGAAACTAAGAAAGGGAATTAATGTTGCTAAAGGCTCTGGCAATCGAGCACCGTATGGGGAGCCATTAGGTCAGTAGCGTTACCCCGCCAGCTGCCACTATCGGCAGTGTAGCGCAATACCTAGTCACTACTTGAGCACCAGGTAGGCCCGTTTAGAGATCTGGTTGAAAAGGAAATAGAATTATTACTATATAGGAGTATTAAGTGTATAAATACGACTTTGGGGGATTACAGTTATAGGTCAGGCTCCTGACCATGTCGTCATCGTTGATACCTTCCCCCCCGTCTTCGTGTAGGTTGGGCGCTGACACCCAGCCATGATCGGGGTCAATTCAGAACACAATCTATGAACTCACCCCTTTGTTAGCAAATGTAATCTAACATGAATTGGAACTAGCAGCATAGGCTTTGGAGAATTTGGTTAGTCAGAGGTAATTCTCAGGTAGCCTGGCAGGACGAGATTATAAGTAGGGACAGCTTGGGACGGCTGTGCGCTACATTTGGGGGCTGTTGCAACCCATTGACCTCTTCTCTATAGTGGAATTTATAATAAGAATCAGCCGCAGCACAATTAAAAAGCCAGGCAACAGAAGATAGATCGTGCGGGCAAACAATGTGGGAAGGACAATGGGGTCCAACGCCGGCGCGATAATTCCAATGCGGACTTCATTGGATGATCATCTGGGGGTGTCAAACTCTCCGAGGTCGTTAACGCCAATATTCCGCATGAGTATGGTAGGAATATGTTGTGCTTCCTTTGTCATATGGAGTTGGTGTTTTTCGAGACTGGAATACCCACGGAACACTGGAGACAGGAAATGCGCACATATCTGACCGGAGAAGCGCCAAATTGGTGTTTCTACCTATGGGGTTAGGGTTAGGGTTCGGGAAATCGTCAGCAACTGGGAAGCTCCCAAACGCTCTAAGCTGGCTAGATTGTGCGGGTCCCACGAGACGAAATAGTCTCACGATTATCTGAAGTCGGATGGAAGAACAGTGCAGCGAAGTTTGCGGCCGAGTTTTCGTCAGTACTATGTAATGGAGAACCCTTACAGCAGGAGCAGCTAGTGTACACTTTTTTAGCGAACCTGCCAGACGACATCGTACTGAGGATGATAAATGAGGGCCTTGTCAAATTCACAAATTGGGAAGAAGCGGCTAAAGAAGTGGAAAGGATTGTAGGATCTAGAGATAAGACATTCAAACAACGGAGGGAACACATAGGCATATTCGATTTGGGTCCCCCAGGGAACCACGAAATAGTGAAAGAGGAAACCTGCCGGACTGGCGAGTATCTAGGGAAAATGTTTGTTTCGAGTGCACGGGCAGGGGAGATGTAGCCTCGCAATGCCCCTCTCGCCAGGAGGCTTTACGTCATAGAGTGGAGATGTGCCGGAAATGTGGGGGTGTAGGGCATTATGCCCGGTATTGCCCTTCCCCGGAGACTATGAGAACTGCGTCAGCAACGAGATCCGAAGAGACACAACCACGCACTAACGCCAAGGACATGGGACGTTTAAACGGTCGAGCCTAGTCGTTCAAGGAGACGCACGTACTACGCGACACTCTGATGATAAGGGAACTATGTGCGGAGTAGCAACAGGACCTAACTCCATAGTAGTCTCCCCAGATTGGGAAAGGAAGTTGTTGTTAAAGGACAGGCAAGCGCAAACCGAACAGAAGTTAGCTGATAGGCCCCAGCAGACATTAGAAGAGCGATGTAATTTAAGAATAAGACCACCCCTAATGATGCACCCGATGTGTACAATGGAGAGTTACAGTGGTGAAGAGATAACGGGGCAGTCTTCAGTGTTAGAGGAATATTGTGTAATGCAGGAACGATTGCCACTTTAGGGGTCAACGTGGCAGGAAACAAATGCGAGGCACTATTAGATTCAGGGGCATCCAGGAGTTCTATCATTCCTAGGACTGTAGATAATCTGCAACTAAAGATACGGCGGCTAGGAGAGGAGTGCATTTTCACAGTGGCCAACGGTGAGTAATTAAGAATTGATCGAGTAGTAAAGGGACTAATGATGTGGTGTGGCGATGTGCGATTGTGCGGAGACTTCTTAGTAGGGCCTGTACCATACGATATAGTATTGGGACTAGATTGGCTAACTGAGCATAAGGTGGTGTGGTCCTTCCACTCTGATAAATTACGTGCATATGTATATGGGAGATGGTGCTATCCAACCCTACCTCGTACCAAGAAGAAGAAACCAAGGATAGAAAACTTTCCAGCAGCACGTCTGCGGACCCCTGCGGAGCAAGCTTATGATATACTTGCAAAACAGATAGAAGATATGTCACTGGATGAGCCGAGAGCATTTCTACGTCCACTTCCCAAAAGGTACAAAACACCCCCTCGAGCAAGGAACAAGGTGAAAATAGACACATTACTACAATGGGCTAAGGAAAACACACATGATTTTTCACACCCGCTACATGGGATGTACAATATACTTGCGCTTCCGGTGGGCCGAATTTTGACAGATGAGGGGCAAGGGGCTCTGTATTATGCTTTGTTTGAGACTTCACCAACTTCTGTCAGGCAGGCAACTAGTGAGCTAATAAACGACGTGGAAAAATATCCTTGGCCAACAGCCTCCTTGGAACATACTCATTTCGATGAATGGATGGAATCAGGGATTCGAAGAGCAAGCCCACATCATATCCTAGATGTACTGCGAGATTATCGTGTGGTATTCCCTGATAAACTTCCTTCTAGGCTGCCAACATCTTTTCCGGAATTCATCGGATATATGGATGCTTCATGCATGCATTGCGATGTAGGCTCATTCCTTGACACGAGAACGGAGTATGCGTAGTTGATGAAGCCCAGGGAAGCTATCAATACATCGTTACGTGGAGAAGTGTCAAGCCCCACTGTGGTCTCGGAACTTCTGTATCAATTGGTCGTTGCCGGGTTTTCCCCCGAAGAGGGGCAATCCGCAATCTGCAGGTAAGCGGAGAAGGAACCAAATTAAGAAGTGGACAACGGGCAACGCAGAGATGAAGAAGTATTTTCGCATTAAAGTGGGGCTAAATCCCCACATTTACAGCCCTAACAGACAACCAAGGCGTTGAGTTTAGAAGCGATCCGGATGCTTAGCCTATGGATTTTGGGGCTTTGCATGCCGACCCCAACACAGAACTGCAAAAGAAACGGAAACCTGCAGCAATCGGGAAGTACGGCACTAGGAGGGTCGGCAGATCGTACTGAGCGGTACATATGCATCTTTCGGAACAAGCGTAGCCCCATAGCTGGGGGCTGCAGAAGTGTGAAACGCAGGGGTGTTGGAGAGGCAAGACTCTGAGATCAGTTGCTAGGCGAACGAACAAAGTGCTCAGGGAAACACCGGGGCTCCAACCAGACGTACTGGGCAGGGATGAGGTTAAAAACTACAGATCCTCGTCTAATAAAAATATGGGTGATCCAAATTCGTATTATTCAAGAAGATTTGTTTGCGTTACTGGACAGAGGACGCGAACCGAACATGATACCTTCAAGTACGGCGATGTTCTACAACTTTTCAGTCCATTCATTGACGCAAGATCTGTGGCAACGCTCCCTTATTGGTAGACAGGACACATGGACTAGCACAAATATGTGTACAACTAACCATATAAATCTAGAAGCCAGTCACGTTACTACGATATGGGGTTTTGACGTTGGAGAAGATCACAACGACTTGGTATGAGGCATGCTGTGGGTGATAAAGTAGAGGGCGCAGATACGCCCACCAGTACATCATTGAGGAGTGGGTTCTGGCCTTTGAGGGGAGAGTGCCCCTCTCTGCTTCCACTTCTTTAGCTATGAAGGTGAAAGGAGCCTAAGCAGTTCAGAAGAGCTGCCAGAAATTCGTTATGCCTTCATATGCCATATAGAGCCCTTCCCTCTTCTGCCTGCAGCGTACTTTCAGGAATTGCGTACATTACCATCTGTTGTCTGGCCAACCTGAAGCGTTAAAAGTGCTAACGAGGCTCGCGATCCCCGCAAACGAGTCAACCGTACGTTATTTGTTTCCTTGGCTCTTAAAAAAAGGGGAAGAGGTCAACCCAGAGAGTACTGTGAACAGAAGAAGAGGCCGAGAATGGAATCGGATTTCAATGTGCTTTGCAGATCTGGAAGCGGCCTTCGCCATCGCAGGCCCTCATCATCCGCGGCCAGCAAGAAGTTGGTTAGATGCTGGAGGCGAAGCTGGGCAGGCGTGAATTGCGAAGAGCAGCTGAAACAGCCACAAAATGCAAGTCAATACACAGCCATCTTGAGGGACGTGGAGCGCATACGAAGGTGTCAACTCCTTGGGTGAGGAGGGAATGGTGGAGACAGCAACAGATATAGCATAGCCTTTTTGCGGTGCTGGTAAGTCAGTTTACGCGTGGAACCTTTACTAAGCCCTGGTAGGCGGCAACGGCAAGTGAGGGGAAGCTCTCATTAATAGTCAACAGCGCTCATGCGTGCACCCAACAAGGCTTGTTTAAGCCTGCACGTTGGTCAACCTTGTATAATTAGTTGCAGCTAGGTGCATCGCATTACACGTCGGACCGCCCCTCTCCCGCAACTCCAGCAGCTTGAAGTGCCGCGCGCTCAGGACACTGGGAGGCCGGAAGTTGAGTCCAGATGCTCTTAAGTAACTCTCAGCCTAAATAGTTCTGCTGCATTGCATCTCACAGTAGTCATCGGGAAGGATCCACAGTCCGCAGGTTGCACGAAAGCAGTGGTTCAACAATTGTCGGCAGTGTTCATACACACAGGCTTGGTTGTGCTCGGCAGGTGGAATTGCCATGCAATATGGGCTACAGCAGGTTGCCTTGCAACTGAATGCCGCCTCGGTTCCTCCTATGCAGGGGCTTGGCACACTTCTCCCAGGACGCCGGAGACTAGGGAGCCTGCATTAGGGCACATATGGGAACAGCACATTTTCCCAGTGTAACATAGTCTGTAGCAAGCCCTTAAGTGTATCCCAGAACTGTCAGTGAACCTAGAAAACTCCCATCGTTGTTTTGTGTCCACTGCACGTGGTAATAGCGTAGAAAATATCGATGACTCATTACACACTGGATACTAATATAAATTCATTTCTTTAGTGGCCAGAATGCAGAAAAACGAGATTTCCAACACGCTTAGAGCCACAATCACCAGTATCCGTATCGATGCTACGCGAACACCTTCCACCAAAAGTTTGCTGCAGCCATTGATATTTTCTGGTCTTCCGCACCGAAATTATTTTCTCGTCTTTGGCCCCCGTTGAAACCTTGATTTTCTTTTTTATATTGGATTTTGTCGGCCATAATTGCGTAAAATATTTAGCCGTAGTTGTTCTACAAGCGAACGGCCACGCGTATTCCTATGTGGGGATCGGGGGGGAAGCCACGGAGCTGCAGCCTGCTGCAAAGCACCACCTGGACACACCACCGGAGCAACGAGCAAAACAAACCATCACAATACAGCGTGCCGCATCATCTTTTATTGTTTTCCCTCCCATTTATTCCTTTCACCTGTAGTTTGAAGGCGTATTTGCCGTGAAAATGGTTGGTATTACCCGCCGGAGCGTGGCCCTCCTGGCGATTGCCGCCTGCGCAACAACAGCCTTTGCCGCTGAGGGACCCCTGGATGAGAATGTACAAGTTAGCTCTGAGGTCGCAGAAGGAAATCAAACACAGGGCATCTCCATGGGCAAATCTCGCATGAGCCCCACATTACTGGCAGGCGCAGCGGCAGGCACAACTGCTCTGATGGTGCTTGTAGGACTTTTCGGCCTTCGAGTCCTTGGCGCCAAAATCGTCGAGGCAGAAGCACAGGTAAAGAATACACTGTATTCCTTATTCATGTCTTGACAATTCTTTCAGGTATCTTCACTTGTTCCGTGGTATTTGTGTCCTGCATCTTCCTCGCAGACTGCTGGCACCAAAATCGCCGAAGAATTGCTCCGACGTACTGGTACGTCAATGGTCTTGCTCCACCAAATACTAACTGGAAAACCTCCTCGGTAGCTCGCTGGTTGGGCTCTGCATGTTGGCTGCAGAACCCATGTGCTCGTGTCCTCTGCAGGCAAGTTTACTCTGACTACCCCGTTGTACAGTGCTTTCGCAACGCTTACGTTTGAGGTAAAGCACACTCGACTCTCACCCAACCCTTGCTCAGTTTCGTAGTACGTTGGGTACATTCAGCATTCCAGAACAAGGACGGTTAGGTCGTCCTATGTTTTCCTTCCAGGACGGAGCAACGAAGATAATCAAGGAGCTTAAGCAAGAAGGCAGGGAGGCAGAAGCCGCCAGAATTGCCGAGCAGTTCCAGGCATTCCTTTCCGGGATACCTAGTACGTGTCCCACATCATCATGTTGCTCAACTGAATCCGTCCATTTGTCTTCAAGAACTTAAGTGAGGTTCGTCAACATAGCCTGCTGGCTTGTCCCCCGACCTGTCCGTGTGCAATGTGTGGCGCTTTTATTTTCACAGGGGACGGAGCGTACACTCTCCCAGTTGCGTTTGATGAATACAAAGTCACGGTTCATTTGGAGGTGAAGAACATGCCTCCCCAAGCTCCGGAAAACCCGCCACCGGGGGCTACCCAGCAATAGGTTCCGGAGATGACGGCTGCGGGTGTTTGATGGGTGCTGTGCTACACCACGATGCCTATAAGCCTGCCCTAGCCCTTGCAAGCAGGCGCTTTTAGACAGGTCCTTTTGAAGATGTCTCACTTGGCGATTTTCTGACCGCATTAGCTGGGCGGTCTGTGCAGAGCACAGCAACAACAAGGGTTTTGTACTTCAAAGCCGTTGGTGTCAATTTATCTTCACATGCAGTACTGTCAGTGCCGATAGTGATTCGTTTCCGCCAAGCTCTGGTGGTATTCACTTGTGATGCTAAATTCAAGCTAAGTTCCGTTGGTATTCACTTGTGAAGCTAGCCCCCACAACAGGCCCTTGGGAGTTGAGCACCCTAGTTGCAGTCAATCCATCCACGCTGGGTTGTGACAATTCCCGCATCTGTATGGCAATAATCGCCCTACTGTGAAGCGACTCCCTAAAGTAGCACACGATTGTCTAGTTACTCCTGGGTCCAAGTATCTACTTCATCTAGTAATTTGTCTAGATCTTGAACAACAGCGAGTTGTTCTACTGCCTTCGGCCTCCTTATATGTTGAGGATATTCACGCCCATACAACTGCAAGCAGTTGTTCCCGATAGTTCTACTGTAACAAGGTGTCCACTGTCGGGTCGTCCTCGTGAGGTTTGATTTCCACCGCCCCAAGCGGGTGACTCCTCCACGGGAAAAACGGTGAGAAGTAAAGGCTCGCTTCTCCAAGGCCCAGCTGTGGCACCTGTCTGAGCCAAGAACCCTGTTTGAGTGGTGCTTGCAGAAGCAAAATGACTTCGGGCGCGTCTGCTGGGAACCCCAGCTCTATCTCCAGAACGCTTGGGAGGAAGGGCCTACGACGCACCTGCCAAATGCCTCTGACGGAAAGACCGGTCCCTAGCGAAAACTTCTTGGAAATGCTCAATTCCGCGACGCGGTTGGTGGACAATGAAAGGGACAAACGCCTTCCACGTTGAAGAGCCTCCAAGATGCTTACAAATGCTGTTGCTTCTTTAGCACCAGCAGCTCGCCTTATAGCACCTGCTGCTACATTACCTGCAGCGAGGCGTGAGCCACCACCTTGCGCGCCCTCCTGTAGTTTGCCGCTCACGTCCCAGTCCCCGGCAACGGAAGCCTCCGCTATTTCTGGAGATGGGGAAGTCCACGAAGACAGGAAAGAGGGCTCAAGGCGATGTTTCAGCGGGAGGAAATCGGTGCTGCAGCTCCGTCCTCCCAGAGGTTTACGAAGCTGCGTCCAACCAGAACGAAAACCGAACTGGGGCTGCAGTGGGGTGGGCCTCTCGCCCATATAGGAGCGCTCAAACAGTGCTGCAAGTACTTCTTCCTTGCCCCCAAGGAACAATACTCCTGCAAGGAGGAGGCAAGATTGTAGGAAGCAGGCCCAGTGCGTGGCAGTGGTTCCAGGTGTCTTCAGGGCCTTTTGAAATCCCATGTCCACCGCTGCGTCAGCTTTACTTCTTTAATCAGGAAACTAGAGCAGAGTGCACACTGGATCTGTCCAAAAGCCGTTGAGCTCCGCTGAGCAGACAGCACAGGGGAGACCCAGATACGTCACGAAAAGGACAACCGTTGGGCTAGAAATCCCTCCCCCTCGCATTATTCAATTTGGAACGTCAATGTCTTCGCATACGGATATAATATTAGAGGGAAAATGGCAATAGGGCTTGAAACAAACATCGGCGTAGTAACCACACTTCGTAGGCGGGCGAGACGATTCACCAAGCATGTGCATGAATGGGGATGATGATACAGCAGAAAACAAAAACAACTATCCCATTAGTAATTTAGTCTGGAAGGAAAGTGTCATGGAACTGTCTTTACACCGTTGAAGGCAGCTACCCTATCAGCTGTAGTGTGCAGCTCTTCTAAGGTGTACCTACTAATCATCTCGTTGTGCCGGGCTTCCTACGTACAACCTCTAACTACCAAAATCCCCAGAAGCCTATGCTGCAAGTACCAAATCATGTTAGAGTCACTATTATTAACAAGGAGAGTTCATAGAATAGAAGAACTGTGTTCTGATATCCTATCCAATTAGATCTCTAAAGGGGCCTACCTGGAAACCAAGTAGTGACTAGTGGTAGTGGTAGTACGCCACACTCATGACGGTGGCCGCCAGTGGGGGTTATGCTATTAACCTATGGCTCCACCTACGGTACTCGATTCTTAGAGCATCTAGCAGTATTAATTCCCTTTCTTAGTGTCTAATGTCATAATCCTTCTCTTTATGGTCGCCCAACTACTAGATATCACACCAGAGCCACATTGTAGTTCCTGTGCACTACATCAGGTACGAAGCCTCCTATGTCTTGCAACAGCAACGGGGGCAGCCGTAACTGTTCACAAATGATATTACTTGTACGGCTCATTTAGGATAGTTCCATACAGCTGTCAACCCTGCTCCTTCCGAGCACTAACACACCGCGGTATGACTGCTTAACGGTGAAGTTACTATGCCTTGCGTGCCTCGCCATGCTACATAGGCGCGAGAATCATTGTACAGCTTCCCCTACGGTCGAAGTTAAACGGTTGCAAGGCACTGGAAATTGTTAGCCTAACAGTTCATTACACGAAGCTGAGCGTCTTCCATACTCTCCAATAACACTGTGATATGTCGCCCAGTTGCCTGGATGGAATCTGCCTTGCTGGCGTCTCAATGTCAGGTCGTGCCTGGTCTTAGCCGGGTGCTCAAACCACAACGAAGACTGTTGCGACAATTGTGGATGCTCTAATGCTGCGTGCAGTCTGTCAACTTCAATACTCGTCCAAAGGCCTGGGCGCCCTTTCGATAGCGGTAAGCTGATGACCAGAAATTCTTACGCTCCCAACTACGCTCCGCCAGTAAACAGGGTTACAGTTGCACGAATATCAACTACAGGAATTTCGACGGTGTCTACTGCCCCATACACCTGGTGTACAGAGCTTATTCACGTAAAAAGCTAAAACAACTACGGCGACGTACACAATGAAGCACTGGGAAGTGCTCAATTCAAAATCGTAAGCACTCCTGTGACAGAAAGGACAGCCGGTGGACGGCTGATGGTCAGTTTAGTTCCTCCGAAAAGCCAAACCTTCGGCATGCCCCACGTAAAATTCCCACGACTACTGTACTAGACAACAGAATCGTGGGGCAACCAGCGTCTTTATGTCCACTTCATTTGCATCAAGCTACCTGGTTACTACAGAGCATTATCCCCTCTACAGCCGCTTCTGTGGGCCTGCTTGCTGCGGCTACTGTGGCTGCTGTGGCTGCTGCGGCTCCTGTGGCTCCTGCGGTGGGGTAGGTTTCAACTCGACGTCTACCGAAACTTTTCCTTCGCCGAAGATGAACTCAAGCGCACCCGTGCCACCCGCTGAATAAAAACCATAGCACACAATGTGCATATAAAATTTGACGCACTGCTGCAACCATTGGGGCAAAACAGGTAGCAGACTCCAAACCACACACGATCTTCATACGTTCGACATACCTTTAATTGTATCCAACACCCGTCTAAGTTCGCTAGACATTTCGTCAAGTCTCATTGCCTTCTCTGCTTCCTCAAGGGTCTTAATTGCCTCCTTTGCTTTGTTCTGCAGTCACAAGCAAGCAGTCACAAGCAGTCACAAAGCGTCACCCCCATACAACGAATACCTACGGGACTTTCACGAACCGAGTATATTGAGGAAAACCCAGTATACAACGAACCTCGAATTTAACTTTAACATAGGCGGCGAAGTCTTCGGTGGTCACGGTCATCTTATCTACGCGCAAAAAGAACAGCAAATATTTTCCATAGATGTTTTAAAATCCGCCAGTACAACTTGCGATGAAGTCCCACATAGTGCCGAATAGAATGCTTACCGGTGAGTGCCAGGATTTCCTCGGCGACTTTAGAATGGGCAATCTGCACAGGAAAAACACGTA
This sequence comes from Eimeria maxima, assembly GCF_000499605.1. Taxonomy (NCBI): domain Eukaryota; phylum Apicomplexa; class Conoidasida; order Eucoccidiorida; family Eimeriidae; genus Eimeria; species Eimeria maxima. The sequence goes on along the minus strand of NW_013563858.1, from coordinate 15,996 downwards.
GCCAGGGGGTGTCATCGGAACAAAAACTCGAAAGATACACGCAATAAGCACAAAATGAACCTATTAAGATCAAATATGTTTGGCAAGCAATACAATGTCTTACCTTAGACTCCGTCTGGACGAGCTTGGCGCCCAAAACCTTGATACCAAACAACAAAATCGCAGCCATCAGAGCTGTGCCAACTGCAGCTGTTCCCGCAATCACGGGACCGCTAACACCCCTTTTGCTGAATATGGACTCTCCCACACTTGGCTGTTCCATAACCTCAGCAGCCACTTCCGGGGAACTTTCATATGGCCCCTCAGCAGCCAAAGCAGTAGTTGCGCAGGCTGCAATGGCAAGGAGCGCGACGCCCCGACGGCTGAGAACGACCATTTTCAGTGGATAAGTTTATTCAAGAAAGGAAAGAAAAGGGGGGGAAATTATAAAGGAAGTGAAATGTATGAAAGAAGCAACAAAAATCAGTGATTGAACCAGCCGTGTTCTGACATTGCAAGAGGAGGGAGGCATCCAGCTACCGTTCCGGAGGAGCTAGATGCTCTGCACCTCCCCACGATCCCCACATCGAGCCTAGCCTGTGGAACCAGTGGGGCTGAGGTGTTGCAGTTACGAAAAGTGAGAAAAAATAACTCTTCTTTGCCTCCATCATGATTTCTTTTCACAATACAAAAGGCCCAGTCCGTCCATCATCACAGTGTTGCGCTATCATCTAAGGCGGGGTATTAGCACCGGTTCGGCCCCGTTGCACTGGTCAGCCATCCCCTGCAACCCACAGCATGATTAAACTCTTGCCATTCTACGATTTCCTAACGTAGCAACGTAGTATTAGTTTACCACAGCTTGCAGTTTAATTGTTTGCAACGTATTAAGGTGCGGACACTAATGGTGCTCACTGGTAGACATTGTAACCACAGTCATAAAGCACAACAGAGGACCGTAATGCAGCTTTTCGACCTTATCCGGGCCTGCTGGAAGGTGCATTTGAGGCAAAATACTAAAGGTGCCAAATCCATAAATGCTGCTTCCCCCTGTCCCCAGGCGGCTTGAGCGCAGGGGCCCAATCCAAGGGGCACGCGCTGGGGAAGGTGCTGTAGCGGGCCATCAGTGGTATTGGGGAATATGTCGAAAGCGTGCTTATGAACCGCTATTCGGTCCATTACATATTGGACAAGGTGCACACAAGCAAGAAACCTCAGCGCCGAACGCTTAGTTGCACGTGACAGGACAGCACCTAACTCCCAGAGCAGTTCAGTCCAGTTGCACAGCCGTGAGTTGTACGGAAGGTGCCGGAAAATGCACAGAGAACATTTCCTTTCTAACACTCCCAAAGTATTGTCAAAATTCAGCCTTTTAATTCTCTTGCACAATGGAAGTTGGTCAAGATCTGCCGTCCCGTGGACAGGCAACCAACCAATGGGAGCCCTGGAGGGCTAAAGCAAGCACAATTTCTATATCCCAGGCAGGGTCACTATTCCTAGACCATCACCGTTACATGAATAATGCCGTCTATATGGTAGGAAAAGGCGGCATTCTTCATTTAGCGGTCATATAGATAGGCCAGTCGTCGGAATGTGGAGCCACTGAAGGTGTTCCGTCTACCGTAGACTTTTTCTGTGTACAACAAGTACCAGAGTAGGTACATGCGCTATTGGTGTCATCGCCATTAGCTCGGTTGGCTTATCATTGATACAACGGACTGGGCAACGGACAAAGGGTCGACAGCGAAAAGATGATAGTTTTCGAGATAGAGAAAGACAAACTCCCCACAGATACTGCCCCAACAAAAAGAGAGGGAGGCGATTTTGGAAGTCATCCTGTTTTTGAGACTATAGACTTTGGGGTCTTGCATATCAATCACAACGTAGAAATGGACAGAATCGCAACCGAACAGCAACCGTGGAATACGGCACTCAGAGGCTCGGTAGATCGTATTGAGCGGTACATATGCTTCTTTCGGAGCAAGCATAGTCGCATGATTCGGGGCTGCAGGCGTGTGCAACAGTGAGGGAGTTGGAGAGACAAGACTCTGAGAATCGCCGTCAGGTAAATAAACAAAAAGATCAGTGAAAAACCAGGACCCCCTACGCAACGTACAGGGCAATTGTGAGAAAAGAAAGGGCGGAAGCCTCACTTACAGACCCTCATCTAATCAAAACAATGTTTGTACAAGTTTGTATTAACCGAAAGGATTTGTTTGCTCTGGTTGACAGAGATTACGAAGCGAAAAACGTGATGCATGCAGGTCCGGCTAGATGATACAACTTTCCAGTCGTTTGCCGTTTGCGAAACGTTGCCACAGATATTGCATTAATGAGTGGGCTCGCTCAAATGGCAATATAAATTTAGCAGAGGGTCATCTATGATATGAGATTTTAACGTAGGAGCAGTTCCCAGGACTTGGTATGAGGCATGTTGTGGGTCTTGCAATGGAGGGCATAGATGAGCCCACCTGATGACACCATTAAGCAGTGCGTGTTGGGCCGCGAGGTGAGAGTGACCCTCCCAGCGATTTCAACGGCATTTGCCTTCTTCATTAGTGTAAGCAGTGTTCCTAGGAGAGCCGTGGGCTTATAATACAACTGTCCACTCTTCCACTCGTTACTCTCCGGAATCCATTTTGTGTACCGAACACACACTTGGCCGGCACGATGTTAGGTCTGGCTGGCGAAAGCCAGCCAGCCAGATGCGTTCGCAGTCTCGTTGCAGCCTTCCGTATGCATCCCGGTGCAACACGGGAATGCATGAAAATGGAACAGGGAATTTCGGCAAGAAGGTACGGCAGACAAAGTTCAACAGTTACTTTTACGCCTGGCGGCTTATGTTTGGTGGAGTATCCCGTCTTCTAATATTGTAGCCGATGAAGTTCGCTGTAGGTTGGGTAGGACATTTCGCTGTTAGTTTTCAGATCAGTGAGATGGATGACATCGTAGGATGACATTTGTATACAAGTTTCGGCGGATAACGGAAATACCCCCAAAGTCTCTAATCTTTTGACGACCATTTAAGGTGTCATGTGTGAGATGTCAACTCAGATGGAGCGTAATTCCAGAGACTGCGCCACAGAATGGAGCTGAGGGACCGGGGACTGCCTGCTATGAGTTATAGTGCACCTTCGTGTAGCTCAAACAGCAAGACAGTCCCACATTTCAAGCACAACCAGATATTTTTCCGTGCATTCAATGACACTGAAGAGAAGATTTGAAGACTTCTTCCCGTTTGCAAACATATATGCGTCTAGGTTGCCTCCTACGGCCGGGTCAGTGTTTATGCACCAACGTCAGGCAGACTATGCTATACCAACTTCTGACAGCCTTGCTAAAATAAGACAAAATAAGACGTCAAACCACGATCTGTGTAGCATGGGTTGACTTCAGGCAAATCTGTCTGAAGTGGGCATCTGAATCCTCTCTCGCCCTTAATAGGCACCCAGGAGGCAAGTACTAGATCTCAACAATGATATGTAGGGTTCAACGGCACGGTCAAGAAGTATTTCTTGTGTTTGCATGTGGGGGTGTCTTGGACCCCGAGATGGAGCATCGAACTCTGGAGCCACTGGGGCAAAATCTGTCGCTTGCTTATATTCGGTCTGATGTTGGCGCATGAACCCATACCCTGCACTAGCTCACAACAGATTATTAATCTTTTCTCCACAATGTTCTACAACGTTTATAAATATAGCTAAGAATGCTGTTTTGTGCGTGCATGCGGGGCTAGCTTGCATGTTCGGTTGCTGCAAGGCGCGCTGTAACTCATGGCAGGCCGCAAATCCAGGCACTTGAGGTGCTGAGCTAAGGGAGCCGGCAGACCAGAGAAGGGGGTCAGCCGCCTTCAGCGAAGTCATGCCTCAAGCATTGTGGCTCTATTGCAGCTCACAATATTCCTCGGATACAATCCACGACACGCCGTAGAATTTCTAACAGGATGTTTCCTCGCTCGCAGCTCCATGCATTTGTCCAGCTCTGTCCAGCAAGTCTGGAGACTCGAAAGAGATACCACTTCTTTTGCTAAACACTTCTGCGACGTATCTGCCTTCCTCTGCCGCTGCTTGTAGTCATAGGATGAACTCAAAGACCCTAGCTAAACTCTGTTTGAACGCCGTTGTGCCTCTATGAAATAACGAAGAAACTCATACTTTGACTCAATCAATCGGTTGGTGCACTCACCAGAAGTAATAGCTGAAGTGCCGCTGTTGTACCTTGGTAAGCAAACCAACCTACAAACAGCAGGGATGTAGCTGGGCCAGTTCCGGCATTTCCTGGGTATTGGTAGCTTCTAAGCTTATATTCAAGACTTAGCATTGTAATGAGATATACATTTCGTCAGTACGTGGAAACACAACGTTGGTTTGAAATCCCGAAGACAAACGCTGTTGAATTACACGTCTGGGAGCTTCCAGTGCCTGGGGTGGATGGCGGATCGAAGCCCCAATGCTCATAGCTGATAAGTATGTTCACTACTCTGTTCTTGACGTTTATAGTGCATTACAGTGTGAATATGTAGACGATTGAGTGCTGGCGTGCACATCTCGGTGAACGTCTTCCCCAGTGCGGGGGCTAGCACTAGAGCTGGTCCGAATTGACGCTCCGCCGACTGTCCTGTACACCCTCACACCAAAGAACACTTTCCCTTTGGATTTATGCATATAAATTCATCCCTTAACGCAAATGACTTGAAGTAACGGCGTCCAAGTGCTGAACAGCTAATCCACGACGTGCGAGACCCGTCACTGTCTATGGAGTTCTCTGCCCGTTTCCTTCGCCTAAAGGACGTCTTGATGAAGGCAGGAGCCCCAAAGTATAGACTAGAACAGTTGATTCGCCAGTTTTATGGGGGTAAAGTGAGCGCTGTTGCAGACCTGAAGTCTTTGGGCACTCAAGCCCAAAGGGCTATCGAGACGCATTTTGGCCCGAACTTGCTAACTTTAAACTGCATTTCAATAGCCGAAGCTCCTAAGGCAACAAAAGTACTCTTCGAGTGCAAAGATGGGGTCAGGATAGAGGCGGTTGCACTAAAGTTTGCATCCCACACATCTCTTTGCATATCTTCACAAGTGGGCCATCTTCCAATATATATTGTGGGGTGGTTTCGTATTTTGTGAATAAGCTGCAAATAAGAGCCACTGCGATGACCTCCACGTGATATTTACCCTGCGCATGCCCATGAAGTACACTATGTAGTCGCAATAGACCTGAGGCTCCTGACCAACAATGACGTGGGTGTTTTTGACTACCCACAACAGAACGGACGTCAGCTACGGTGCGTGTATATATCTTGCTTTCGCTTCAGGCAGGATGCTCGTTCAACTGCAGCTTCTGTGCCACAGGTGAGCGTGATGCATTTTTGCACCCGGAACTTGCAGCTGACTTCCAACTTTTAGCAGCGTAGCGTCTACAATTAACTTTATGCTAAACGGCAGCAGGAACAGCCACCTAATCGTACTCATTAGCTATTTGAGGAAAAGCTTTTCTCCAGAACAGGGATGCCAGTCATAATGCTCTGTGCCATATTGAAGATGTGCTCTACGTGCAAAAGGGAAGATCGGCCTAAAGCGCCAGTTAAGTGTGGACGAAGTGTCGGACCAAGTATTGTACTTCCAGACAAGAGGCGTACGAGCTGACTCCGTATCTTTCATGGGTATGCAGGATTTTATAAATATCGCTACACAAATAAGTGTGTGGAGTGACAGGGTCAGGACAGGCAGTGTAGAACTGCCCGAGTTCTAGGCAGCCCTAGAACTCCTTGCTTGGCGGGCAGCGTTGGCGTGCATCCATGCATATGTGTTCACATCCCTATTAGCACGAGCGTACATGCGCGCATGTATACATGCGCGCATGTATTGATATGTGCACGGAAGGATAACGATTTTACAGCGACGAGCGATGCGAGCCGGCACCAGCCAAGGCGTAGGCTGCATGCTTTTCAAGCTGTTCCATTGTGTAAATACACCCGAATTAAGAATCAAAGAAACGCACTGGCGGGGCAGCTACTGTATGTAAACATCGACAGAAACTAGGTGGCGTCGCGCATGATTATATGAGTTCTGCAGGTATGGGGGAGCCGCTTGCAAACCCCCGCGTGTTTGACACCCTCAAGTTACTTACAGATTCCAGGGCATTCGGCCTATCGGCGAGGCGTTTGAACATATCCACGTCTGGTGTTCTTCCGGGCATTAAAAAACTGAATGAACAACACCCACAGGTGAGCTTTATGCACATTATGTCTCAAGTATTCAGGATACCACGGTTGCCCCCTCTAGCCTTAACTTTGCGCGTTGTGCACATCGACCCTATATCAGTCGTGTGTCCACACCAAAATACTGCTTTCCTCTGAGGAAGAAGACCGCGTTGCCTGCAAGAAAGGATGTGACTACTTGGACATTAATTCTTCTGATTTGCCGTGTCGGACTTAAGATAATTGACGGGGTGAAAATATGTTTGTTCATATGGCTTTTAAAACTTGGATCGGCATTCTAATGGAAAATCCTCCTCTCTCTACCAGAAGGAAGGTTGACACGCTGCACAGTTCTTACGTTGTGCAGGTCAACTTGGCATTTTCTCTGCACTCGCCGTTTCCGGAGGAACGGAATATTTTGGTATGTATACACTGCAGATACCGCCGATGCGCACAATATACGCGCAATGTTAAGACTAGAGGGGGCGTCCATGGTGCTCTGACTCGTCTCCATTGCATTGCCTATGAGCTCATGTGTACCGTGCCACCTAAATTCTAGTGCCGCCAGTGGTCGTACGAGGTAGTTTAAGTTGTAACAATCAGTGGCACGTAAACTAGATGGGACGGGCCACATACCTTTTTTGTCCATCTTCTGTTTATGGTGCAGGTACCTGCCAATCGCATGTACCCGTTCTCAGAAGTGTTTGCTCTCCTGGACGAACGCGTTGCTTTGACAGGCCGACGCGTGTGGATTGCTTACCTGCTGCTTCAAGGCAAGTCCCAATTCTGCCGAAGATAATAAGCACAGTTCAGTTGTTCTTCTACTTGCGGGACACTGTTGCCCATTTGCTTTCGAAAGTTGGGTGACCACTGCATAGCACATCGTACATAGTGCCCCCAATTACACAGTGCATAAAGTAGGTGAACAGAATCATCCCTACCAACTGAATCCGAAAAGCTATATGTACAAGCCTGCAGCATTGTGGGAGGAGTGCGTTCCAGGCGTCAACGACACTGTCGAACACGCGAGAGCCCTTGCATCGCTTATTCGGGACCGCCGAAGGACAACACGACACTTGTATCACGTGTCGTTAATTGAATATAATGAAGGTAATTTGGCTCCACCAGCACAAGGCACTTTGCACGCCCAAACATCTTCACTGCAACCAGCTAGCGTATCTGTTGATGTAATGTGCGCAGCACAAGGTGTATCGTCGTCCCTACGACGGGCTGACAGCAAGAGACTCAAGCAGTTCGAGGTATGCACAGGTACTCAATAAGGCTTCGTGGTTCACGAGTAGAATGTGGTGTTGCCAGCACATTCGTGAGTAAGCTCTTGCGTTGCATGATTGCGTTTGTTGTGTGTCTAGGAAGTACTTAACGGTGCATCCATATCGCATTCACGAAGGTGAGCCATACATCAATTAGAATTGGGCGGGTACAGCAAAGAGTCCGCCCTCACGGTACACTAGGTGGAACCACGTAGCGGATACGACAATAATGTGCAAACTGGCACACCTGCTGTTGGCGCAGTCCCAACAGTGGTCGAGGTTTAGTAAATAGCAAACGTATGTTGACAGCGGCCCTGCCGCAGGACACGCCTGCGCAGAGAACTCGTGGCGTACAGCGTACCAATGAGCAAACACCAAACAATCCTGGGCTGCACAAACTGTGCCTGGACAGCCAGAACACTCGAAGCAGGTTAGACAGAGGAACGTCCGCCGTTGTAAAGACGTAGTGGCTGCCTTTAGTAGGAAGCCTTGCGGTTTGTGCTGACAGAAATTACTTCGGCCGGGATATTGATGCTGCATGCGGACAACAGTTCGCAGGTGAGGAGCAAATGATCTGGCAGATTTACCGCAAGCCAAGTGTAAATGTGTTGTTTAGGAGATGTCGTCGCGTCCCGCACTGCGTGACCCGCAGTGCTCAGGTTTTCAGCTTTGACATTCAAGACGCGACTCTTCGTTGTTGGTGTACACGATGCTTCTTCGTTGTGACTCCGACTGCAGCATATAATCCAGAGCCCAAGCGGACGGCGGCCTGCCCATTGCCAGTTCTGTAGGACTAACCCAGGAAGAGCGGAGTTCGCCATTATCAGGGGCCAGAATTTGCAAGTGTACAGCAGTCCGCCTAGTGCACTGGAAATGCATCTTCATGAAGCAGAAGGCTCAGCTCTTTCGTCATGGTGCACAGCATAGGCCTTGCAGCGCCTGTTAAGGATTGGGTATGCTGGGTCTAAATGGCAAATTTAATCTTAAGCTCCCGCACGCGAAAAAACGCGGGGACAAAACATTCCCAGTTTACCTTTAGAGACCCACTTCGAACACCAAGTTCGCGCAGATCAGCCCCGGTACTCAAACTGTCCCTTACGACGGCAGGTGTGCTGTTCAGTATAGGCAGGTGACAAGTTAACATACCGTCGCATACCGCATCCAGCCACGCAGAGCGTTGGAGTGTGTGCATTCATGGGACCAAAGCGACATCGGTAGTAGTCTGTACGGCATAGGTTGCCCCCACCAAGCACGCGTTCCCGCACTCCAACTCTGCAAATTCAGTGTGTAGCTGTTGGTAATAAACTTTAACTTGCAACGTCGAAGGGTATGCAGTATGTAAGGTGATTTTGCAGTTGCAAGCTGCGCACCGTGGTGAGACAGTACACAGAAGTCACATTATGGCACACGTTGATTTGCCGTTCTTATCCTTCTTCGAGTCTGGCGCCGCTGTCTGGGTGCCCATTCCTGGAGGAGTAAGCGACTTATCCAGGTACAGCTCTTCACCAGGTGTCTTCCCAAAGCCTAACACTTCCGCAAATCCACGAACCCAGTCTGACGCCTGAAGGGTCCAGCGATCTTGAACATCCTGCAACATACAATATACCGAATACAAACGACCAATCTACAATGCGCACCCACTGCCTGCGCGCTCGTGTGCGCCAAACGACACACTGTGCATTATGCGAACACGCTGGAGCAGTCCACACTGTCCTGGAGGGGAGTCCTTGCGACTCGCCCGTGCATTCTGCACCGTTTGGAGATGACCCACTATCGTCCCTACAGTACTAAGCTATGCTGAACGTGACTGCAACAATGGACGAGCCAGAAGTTCAAAATGCCCCGTAAGTCGCATACGTACCACCAGATCTTTAAAAAGAGGCCTCTCTGCCGGGTTCATCGTCAACATCCGTATTAACAGTTTTGCCAGTTCTGTACAGACGACCCAGCTATGCCGCACTACAGGCATGAATGTCAATGTGCTAGGATAATCTTCTCGAAATATCTGGGTACTATGCAGCCCGGGGTTGTGCATCCAAAGGGGGAGAGCGACTTTTTAACGTGAGCTCAGTCTGTAAGGAGATCTCCCCGTTTTCGTTGAGGGCTTGCTCCGTCAGAGCTTCGGAAAAAGCCACTGCGAGGAAGAGTGATCAGCACAGCGGTCATCATCAACAGTTAGCATACCTGGGGCTGCCGGTGATTCGTTGTTGTTCTGAAGCTTCTCCAATGCTGCTGCCAACCGTTTGGGCTTGTCCCGATACGCCTATGCCGCAAGAAAAGGTAAGCAAAACCGTACGTTCCTCTTAATACAACCTGCGCACCCTGTCGGGAGAAATGAATGGACAATAACCAATGTAATGGAAGAAATAACTCCAACAAAACCTGCAAAATCCCAGTGTAAGGTCTGTTGCCAAGCCAGCTGAATTGTCTCTCAGCACGTGGACAGGACGCCGACACTAATGACCGTGGTTAGGTGTACTAAAGCAGTGATAAAGCCCACCGCCACATTTTGTAGAGTGGCTAACTGCAGTAGGACAAGGCCTAGACAGAACACGTCGTTTTTGTGAGGAGACAGGCTATCCACGTACACCGCGGCTCGCTGAATTCGCCTTTCGGTCAGCGCAGTGTGGTATTCGGGCGAGCAGTAAGCAGGAACCACAGCTAGACCTTTCGCAACTTGTACCAGCCAGCGCTTGAATTCGCCTGAGCCGTCAACAGCACTACTGAAATAACGACTGTGCACCATGAACAGGTGGGTTAACACCCTGCGCGGCGTGGGCTTGCATATTACCCTCAGGCCCACAGACGCCTGCGACTACTTCACGAAGACAGTCAGTTTACTTGGAGGAATGAAGTCACCGATTAGGAGACGAAATCCATCATCTGAAACAAAAATGTTGTATGGGTGGATGTTTCCATGGTAAATGCCGTGGTGCTCCAAGAAAGCCATGCTGAAGAAGTGACAACAAGCACGACAGCGATTATTTACACTTTAACGGACGACACGTTTACACTACATAGAATAACTAGAACGTATTCATACAGCACTCGAGGTACTAACGTACCACGAAACGAGGGTCCTCGCGTTCGCCAACAAAAGTTCGGGCTTGTACGCATACGTGTTCCTCTTCCCAGACAATGCCTTCATGACTGCCCCCACGCTCCCGTTCTGCATGAACGGCCTGAAAGGCAAACGCGAGACCGATGGTGTTTGTTCGATTTGTCTGGCAGCAATATACGGTTACATGACGATGCAGTGACAGCAGCCCTGTGTGTTAAGATTTGCAAATGCAAGCAGGAGGGCAGTCTGCAGCGCATCCAAAGGGAGTTAGGTATCTCCTGCAATACCTCGCGATATCGCGACATCTCTAGCACACGAACTGCAGATAGCTGTAACTTTGCTCACGTGATGATGGCAGCCCCAGACATGCTTCTAGATCTGCTGTGCGTGCGGCTGATGGTGGCGGTGTGAACAACCGGAAGTAGCCCGACTTGTTCGAAGTTGAACTTTCCTTTTTCTACAATGTATCGCCAGCAGAACTTCATAAAGACCTCAACTTCCTTCACCAGTGCCTTGGCTCCTGCGTCGTCATACCCTGCATCGGTGCGGTGGAAAACGCGGCCGTCTGCAGCAACAGCAACCCCCGGGTCCATCTGAGACAGTCAAGAAGCAGCAGAGGACCTTGCATCTTCCCGCTTCAGGACCAACGCTAAATAAGTGTTACTTAGCGGTACACCTCTCTGCTAAGGCGCCATCTTTTCTATGTGCAGCAAACCCTAGCAGCGTCCGGCTTGCTGCTAATCATGTACTAGATGCTTCTAGATAATGTGGATCGAAATGCTCGTACGAACACAACCTAACATCCCGGGCATGCAAGGTGCCGATCGTTTAGCGACAGGCGCAGCACTCAACAGTTAGTCTTACGACTTTGGAGCAGTAGATGGTTGGTACCTCTCTGGCCTTGGGCGCGGCTTTGGGCGCTGCAACCTTTTTCCCTGAAGTTTCAAATAATTCGCAATACTACGCACTACGCCACGTTAAGGGGTTCGAAGTAAACAACCTTTAGATGAGCGCTGCATCGGTGGCAAGAACACCAAATCCTTTTCAAACACAAAAGACGAACTGCCTGGACGTCCATCCTACAGGTCGCAGCATCGGAAGTACTGTAGGCATCTTTGACGTGACGGTGCTGATACATACCCTTTTTAGCGGCCTTCTTTGCCTCCTTTTCAAGGCGTTCCTTTTCTGCCGCTTGCATCGCTCGGGCCTCTAAGTGAGCCTGAACAAGCAGGTCGTGGTTGAAGTCTTCCCACGGCTTATCGAGGCGCCGAAGCTGCAAACAGAATTCAATGCATCTCGCTAGCACCTAAGATAGCATTGGCAAGCAAGCTCAGTATACTCGAGTATACTCGTGGTGCCTGTAAAGCCCAGGCCATCTGCTGGAGCACAGGCTTGTGTGGAAGTCAGGCAGTTGAACAGTTGGTACCGACTTTTCGCCAAGCAGAACACCACATGTGCAGACATGAAAAAGCACGCACACACTGGTCAATGCATCCATCCCCATAATCTGTATTTCACACGAACCCCCCGAGTGCTGATCAAATCGCAGTTCGAGGGCCCAGCCCTGATAATGATTCTTAACACTTCCTACTGTGCCAGTTGATACGCTATTTCCCGAAATTGTGCTTTTTCTCAGGTGCTGAACTGTATACGCAGCAGTAGACATATGTAAATAACGCTGACGCCACCCGACACAGACGAGGCCTACAGCAATGGGGAGCTCGTGACGTTCCCAAGTGAAGTTGAGGCTGCTGGACTCGAGCTCCTTGAGTTTTTCCTTGACCTGTGCGCCAAAAGAAGACAACAAACCACAACAGCTTCGACGCACCCACCTAATCCACTATGAAGGTAAGGGGGGATAAATTACTCAAGCTAAGAGCCAGACGTATTAACGTCAAATGCAGAATACAGCCCGGACTGTTCCTCTCCTGTTACCTCGTCAAGCTGGTCTTCAATGTCCGTTTTGAGCTGTTGCCTCTCCTCTAAAAGCACTTCTGGGTCCCGCCTAAGCAATCACAGCCAGCAGGAGCCCCTAAACCGCACCTTGAGAAGTGGAATCAAGTTTGCAGGCAGGAGGCACACAACACTATCTTCGGCCGTAACAGAGCTACAATCGTGCAACAGATTACTGCAACTGCTGCTTCAGAAAAGGTTGCTTAAGGCGGGTGCCTCCTCAGTCTGTATCACCTGTCATGGGGGTCGAATCTCTCTGCGTAGTCCATCTCATCGTCGTATTGTTCGTCTTCTTCGTACGCCTCCTCTCGCTCCTCTTCCATGCGCTGCGTCGCCTGCTCAATGCCTGCATCCAGCCGAGCGATGGCGTCTTCTAACTTGGCCCTGCAGAAGCAGCCGCCGGCGGAGTTACAACGCGACTCCAATAAGAGTTAGCCACTCTGTTGGATCCCTCCTTGTGGAGGGATTTAACTGTATTGTAATAGTATAAATTCCGCAAAAATGTACGAGCGGATACTTGGCGAATGTACTTCGTGGTCTGCATGCATGAACGTGTTCTGCGCAGGCAGAACACGTCAGTCATGCATTTGCTGTGCCTTGTGAACTTACTTGTCCTTGGCTAGCTCTTCTTTCTGCGAATTCGCGTCGTTCTTTATCAGCCAAGTCTCACCGTGAGCAGCGCTTCCTAAGACGCATTCCTTTCAAAGAAAAACTAGCTTATTACGCTCTAGCATCGTAGAGGTCTAATCAAATCCTCGGGTCTACTCCACCATGCACATAGATGCTCCACAGGTGCTTATTAATGTGCCATAGGGACGTCCATGCAAATTCCTCGAACTCCTCTTCAAGTTACAGTCATATATGTTGTTGAGACATCAGCAAGCGTGCACCTCATCTACTGTGGAGGCCGATGCAGCTGATCGACCTCGCAAGCCACCATTTCTCCTGTAACTTCTCATTAGACACTCCAAGCTGTGCAGCAGCTCACCAGGCATTCTCTGGATAGCAATAAATCCCGGGGGCCACAGAATCCTTTCCCCGAGAACTCCATAGTTTGACGCCGGCAGATTCATCCTGCCACCTCGCCAGCGAAGGTCAGTAGTTGGCCTGCGGTGGCCAGTCAGCTCAGCTGTAGATCCTTGCCTCGGTACTGTCTAGTGTAGAAACAACCTGAAAATGTCAACTCCAAAACGCTAGAATTTCCGGTGATTCCTCTTCTGCGTACTTTTCATTTAACCGACGCCTCTGTTGTTGACGGGGCAAACCCTCTGAAAAGCTCAAATGAGGAGGGCTGAGGGAGACGAAACACAAAATCACGCTCATCACAACTTCAGTGACAAGGAGATAGCCCAGTAAACGTGGTGCTCATCTGCAAAGACTGATAATAACCCCCATCCGTTCACCATAGCGTGCAGCATCCCAGGGCGATCCTCCGTTCTCCCTGCCAGCTTTTGATGCAGCCGGATACGAAGTAAAACAACTAAATTGTGTAACGCCCTTTATGAAGCAGCATTCGCAGCAAACACACGCTTACCCACGGCTGGCTAGAACTCGAATTTGAGCGGCTGCGAAAAGCGGACCGCTCTCCTGCTATGCCTACTAAGAAAACAGCAACGTGGCCACGAAATTCGAAGAAGTGTCATTTGTCTCCACAACTTTTACTTATTATACTCAGCATGAATTACCCGATGAAGAGCCCGCCAGAAAGCGATGTGTCCATTGGTCTCTGCTCAGGGAACGGAAGGCATGCATGCAAGACATTTCCCTCCCACTCGCTGACCGCGTTGCTTTTGAAAGGAGCTAAAACGCTTGTCCAAACTTCATATGCATAAATTGTTTACAGGCTTTAACGGCATTCGCCGTGGTTTGTTCTCCTGCAGGGGCACGGTGGGCCGGAGCTGCCCGTCTTCGCATTCGGTGAAACAGACCCTTGCGCTCGCATTTGAGTTTACATTGCATACATAGCAGTTTGCACATTAATGCGCTTAGAAAATGGTCTTTTCCCAGCCGCTCTCGTTTTGTCAGGAGCCCCTAAGTGCATGTGCACGAGCAGTTCAGGCATTCCGTCACATGCACAACACCGGCAGCTGGCGAGAAAGGAGCTGTTCGAAAACCAGTAAATGCTTATTTATGTCATATGGAAGAATAATTCACAGCACTCGTTCGTATGCGCACGCGCAGTGTGCATAAACTGTTTTTCTCTGCAGCGCAACAAGAAAGGGATAACGAATTTAAACAAGCCACACTTTGCACGAGAAAGCAAAGTCAAATGGACAAGATGAAAGCCAAAAGCCACTAAGTTCCCTAATTCCGCATACTCCTCCAGCCTTTCTTCAGCGCAGGGTCGCAGACAATGCACTTTTTACAGCTGCCTACGATTTTTTTTTCGTGCATGTTTGCTATTTTTTGATAGCCTCAGGTTCCCAAAGGAGAACCCTGTAGTTGGTGTCGCCAGGCGTGTTGCGCAACGCGCCTGCATGCATTCATGCAGTATCCATTTGGCTGGACCGCATAACCCGTGTTTGCAGCGAAGCAGAGCAATTGGACCACTTATTTTATTGGCGCAAGCGGGGGGGGGGGGGGGGGGGGGGC
>NW_013563858.1:0-847 GCF_000499605.1 Eimeria maxima | reverse complement strand
GGGGGGGGGGGGGGGGGGGGGGGGGGGGGGGGAGGCGGGTCGCTAGGATGGGTTAAGAACGGTTAAGAGTGGGTAGTACAGACACTACACGGAGGGTATGCAGCATCTTTCCTGTCAAAAGAGGAAAGTTTGAACCCAGTTGCTTCTAATTCTGGTGTGTGACAATATGTAGATACGCCGCAGCTGCAGCACCCGCATGATACGGATCTTCCCTTGCAGTGCGCAAGGCCTGCTCCTTAAACACACGAACTTAAGCAAGTACACAACAACACAGCCCAAAGCAGCATGCAAAAAACAGCGACCATCTCTGCCTTCTTCCAGAGAGAGCGCGCGGTGGGAAGCTGCTGCAGTAACGCCTTCTATACTGCTGGACTGATCCCTGCGTCAGAATAACAGCTGCGCTGCCACTGCCATGCGTACTGTTGCACCAGCACTTGCTATTGTTACAACATCAACATCAGCGAATTTTATATGGATCTCCCATTAAACTGGAAGACGGGAGGAGGAGCAGACGTAGCTGCAAGCTGAATGAGCCATTACAGCTGCACTTGGCAAAGCAGCAGTACACCCAGTGGCCCCCAAACAATTTGAATTGGATCTGCCTGCTGTAGATCGAATGCTAGCATCATAGCTGCTGCCACTTTTCTTCTGGGGAAACTCAGCCGTTGACATCCGTGGAGCAGCGCAGAGAAGGCGCTCTTTAACCCTTCGCAGCGGTAGAAGCAGCTGAGCGGCACGGGTGCTCAACTCATCTCCTGTATGAGACTCTTCAGCAGAGCGCGTGTCTGAGTCGTTCTGAATGGCAAATGTAGCAGGCAGCACAGATGGTGCACTGCAACCCCCCCGG
>NW_013563857.1:15279-22779 GCF_000499605.1 Eimeria maxima | reverse complement strand
CTGTTGCTGCTGCTGCTGCTGCTTCTATTGATGTTTCTGCTGCTGCTGTATGGGGAACAGCAAGAGGATTAATATGGTGTCTTAATCACCAAACAAGACAGCACAACGGGCTCCCTAGTCTACTATATCTACTGCTGCTGCTGCTGCTGTTGCTGCTGCTGCTGTTGCTGCTGCTGCTGCGGCTGCTGCTGCTGCTGCTAGCGATGTGTTCAAATACAATGAGCAATGGAAGCTACGCAGCAACAGCCCAAGCAATCCCTAGCAGCAGCAGCTGGAGGAGCAGCAGCTGCTGCTGCTGCTGTTAGCAGGAATACTAGCAGCAGCAACAGCAGCAGCAGCAGCAGCACAAAGGAATAAGCAGGTATGAGAGCAGCAGCTGATGTTATACAATCAGCAACAATAATAAAACTCCTAGACGCGTAGGTACAGCAGAAAAATGACGACCTCTAAAGGGCAGCAAACCCTAAACCCTAAACCCTAAACCCTAAACCCTAAACCCTAGAAAGGAGGGATTGTTTACCTTCCCTTCGCGTCTTTTAACATTAAAAAGATCTAAATAAGAAAATGCAGCAGCAAAAAGGGTGCGCTTTCTGCAGCCACTGCAGCAGCAGCAGCCATACCAGCAGCAGCAGCAGCAGCTACAGCAGCAGCAGCTGCTGCTGCTGCTGCTGCTGCGGCGGCGGTCGCCGCACGTCGACGACCCTTAAGAGAGCAGCAACAACAGCAGCAGCAGCAAGAACAGCAGCAGCAGCAGCAGATCTAAACATACGAATTAAATATATATTTATAAATAATAATTATTATAAATATAATAATAAATAAGGGTGTATAATAAATAAATAATATTCTTTTTTTATTAAGGAAGAAAAGAAGAAAAAAAAAAAGTTATCGAGGTGTACGTACACCGCAGATAATTGACGATTTTTTTCCTCTTTTTATTTCTTTTTATTTCTTTGTTTTATTGTTGCTGTATAAATAAAGACAAGAAGATCTGCTGCTGCTGCAATAAATAACACCAGCAGCAGCAGCAGCAGCTGTACCAGCAGCAACACCAGCAACACAGCAGCAGCAGCAGCAGCAACAGCAGCAGCGGCGACAGACAGGCCTGTGTTGCTGCTGCTGTGTTCCCCTTAAGGAGTTTATTTTTTCTTCTTTTTTTATTTATTAATAAAAGAATAAAATAAATAAAAAGAAAAAAGAAGAAAAAAAAGAAAAAAAATTCTTTTTTTTCTTCTTATTGGTGTAAATACACTGTATAGACAGCAGACCAATGGTCAACAGCAAACAGCAGCAGCAGCAGCAGCAACAGCAACAGCAACAGCAGCAATAAGACAACAAACAGCAACATCAACAAACAACAAACAATAGCAGCAACAACAGCAGCAACAACAGCAGCAGCAACAGCAGCAGCAACAGCAGCAGCAGCGAGTTCAGCCGCTGCTGTCTAGACACAGCTATATATATTTCTTTGCTGCTGTATATGCAGCAGCAGCAGCAGCAGGAGCAGCAGCAACAGCTGCTGCTGCTGTAACATATTAGCAGCAACAGCAGCATAACCCTTCTCTAATGTCTTGATGATCTCTCCTATCCATAGAAAACCCTCAAACCCTAAACCCTAAACCCTAAACCCTAATAAGATGAGTATACCTGAGGGTTTTTTATTTCCTCCTTCTTTATCTAAGCAAAGAAGAAAATCTTCTTTTCCTCGTTTGCTTCCTGCTGCTACCTTTCGTCCTAATATAATAAGAGAGCACGAAGCAGCAGCAGCAGCAGCAGCAGCAGCAGCAGCAGCAGCACAACAAGAACCAGCAGCAGCAGCAGCAGCAGCAGGAAAAGAAGGGGACGAGGAAGATATTGACGCCCTTATTCAATCATTATTACGTCGTTCTTTCTCTCCTCCTTCCTTAAAGAAAGGATTATTTACTTCTTTGCTCAGCAGCAGCAGCAGCAGCAGCAGCAGCAACAGCAGCAGCAGCAGCAGCAGCAGCAATGCAGCAACAATTGCACGTCGTGCTGTTATACGTACAGCACTTCAGGTGTATACGCTACTCGATCCTCTTAATCAAGGTTATATAGATATAAATAATGCTTGCTGCTGTGCTGCAGCAGCAGCAGCAGCAGCAGCAAAAGGAGACAGCCAACAACTACCTATGCTGCTGCTGCTGCTGCACGAGCTGTTTCCTCATGTCTTATGTCTCCTTTATTGTGTCTCCTTTTTATTATTTATGTTTACTGTCTCCTTTCTTCTCTTTCCTCCCTCTCCTTTTCTCTCCTCCTCTACCAATTAATTAATTAATATATTTATTTATTTATTTATTTATTTATTTATTTATTTATTTATTAATTTATTTATATGCAGGGGTATAATAGAAAAGGAGACATTTATTTATTGGTTAATAGAGAAGATATTAGGAGACAATAAAGGAAATAGTATTTATTATTCTTTGCGTATTTCCTCTAATATTGTCTCCTTTTATTATAAATATAATAAATATAATTCTTCTTTTCTTCTTCCTTCTTCTTCTTCTTCTTCTCCTCCTCCTCCTCCTCCTTCTTCTTCTTCTTTTTCTTCTTCTTCCTCTTCTTTTTTTTCTCCTTTTTCCTCTTTTTCTTCTTTTTATAAACCTGCCTATACACCCCAAGGACTTAGCCGTATTTTACAACTCCAAGAAAAAAAAGAAAAAGAAGAAAAAGAAGAAAAAGGAATATATAATAAATATTTTATTAATAATAATTATTATTATAATAATAAATATATAAATAAACATAAAGTAAACCCTAAACCCTACTAACCCTACAAACCCTATAAAACCCTAAACCCTTAAAACCCTAAACCCTACAAACCCTACAAACCCTAAACCCTTAAAACCCTAAACCCTAAACCCTTAAAACCCTAAACCCTAAACCCTTGAGTAGGGTTCTGTTTTTGCAGTTTTGTTGGATTTCTTCTTGTATCTCCTCCATAAGTGTCTCCTTATTGTCTCCTTTTTATTGTCTCCTTTTTTTTTGTCTCTTTTTTTTTGTCTCCTTTTTTTTTGTCTCTTTTTTCCTTGCAGTATGTAAAAGGAGACCTTAATGATCATATAAAGGAGACACAAGAAAGAAAAAAGGAGACAGTTGCTGCTATTAAGGAAGAATTAAGGAAAAAAGAAGAAAGTAAATAAATAAATAAATAAATAAATAAATAAAAATAATTGTCTCCTTTTTTGTCTCCTGTCTCCTTTTTTTTTTTATTTAGCTAAATATACATTTATTTACAACTGTTGTCTCCTTTCTTTCTGTCTCCTGTCTCCTTCCTGTCTCCTTTTATTCTTTTTGTCTCCTTTTTCTGTCTCTTGTCTCCTTTTATTCTTTTTGTCTCCTTTTTCTGTCCCCTGTCTCCTTTTTTATTTAGCTGAGTGTACCTTTAGACCGGAGACAAAAGAGATGCCTTCCTTTGGTCCTCCTTTTATAAATAAAAGAGAATTTCTTGCATACGTAAACCCTAAACCCTAAACCCTAAACCCTAAACCCTAAACCCTAAGCCCTAAACCCTAAACCCTAATAAACCCTAAACATATATATCTTAAACCCTTAACCCTAAATACATAGACTTTATGTCCTTAACCTTTGATCATAAACCCTCAAACCCTAAACCCTAAACCCTAAACCCTAAACCCTAAACCCTAGTATATGTGGGTAATTAGCATATGTTATTTATTTTATTTAGATGAAAAAGAAGACAAAAGAAAGGAGACAAGAAGGAGACAAAAAAGGAGACAAAAAAATAATTATAACATTAGAGACACCATTAGAGAGAGAATTAGCTCTTCCTCCTGATCTACTTCCTCCTCCCCCTAAAAAGGAGACACCTGCAGCAGCAGCAGCAGCAGCAGCAGCAGCAGATGCCTCGAAGAAGGAGACAGGCAAGACACCAGCACCAGCAGCAGCAGAAGCAGCACCAGCTGTCCCTAAAAAGGAGACAGCTAGTAAGGCAGCAGCAGCAGCAGCTGTCCCTAAAAAGGAGACAGACAGCAAAGCAGCAGCAGCAGCAGCAGCAGCTGTCCCTAAAAAGGAGACATTTACTAAGGCAGCAGCAGCAGCAGCAGCAGCAGCAGTTGTTCCTAAGAAGGAGACACTTATTAAAGCAGCAGCCGCAGCAGCTGTCCCTAAAAAGGAGACAGATAGCAAAGCAGCAGCAGCAGCAGCAGCAGCTCTACCCAAAAAGGAGACACTTATTAAAGCAGCAGCAGCAGCAGCAGATGTCCCTAAGGAGACAGAGAGCAAAGCAGCAGCAGCAGCAGCAGCTCTGCCTAAAAAGGAGACACTTATTAAAGCAGCAGCAGCAGCAGCAGCTCTGCCAAAAAAGGAGACACCTACTAAAGCAGCAGCAGCAGCAGCAGCTCTCCCTAAGAAGGAGATAGATAGTAAAGCAGCAGCAGCAGCAGCAGCAGCAGCAGCAGCTCTGCCTAAAAAGGAGACACTTCTTAAAGCAGCAGCAGCAGCAGCAGCGGTCCCTAAAAAGGAGACACTTATTAAATCGCCAGCAGCTCTCCCTAAGAAGGCGATAGATACTAAACCAGCAGCAGGAGCAGCAGCAGGAGCAGCAGCAGGTGCAGCAGCAGCAGCAGCAGCAGTCCCTAAACAGGAGACAATTAGTAAAGGAGACAATAAAGCAGCAACTTTATTTAAAAAGGAGACACTTAATAAAACAATACTTGTCCCTAAAAAGGAGACAGGTAAGGAAGCAGCAGCAGCAGCAGCAGCAGCAGCTGTCCCTAAAAAGGAGACAGATAATAAAGCGGCTGCTGCTGCTGCTGCTGCTGCTGCTGCTCCTGCTGTTGTCCCAAAAAAGGAGATGATTAAAGTGCCTCCTGTTGTCCCTAAAAAGGAGACAGGTAGTCCTGCTGCTGCTGCTGCTGCTGTCCCTAAAAAGGAGACAGGTAGTCCTGTTGCTCCTGCTGCTGCTGCTGCTGCTGTCCCTAAAAAGGAGACAGATAGTAAAGCAGCAGCTCCTCTCCCTAAAAAGGAGACAGGTAGTCCTGCTGCTGCAGCTGCTGCTGCAGCTGCTGCTGTCCCTAAGAAGGAGACAGTTAAGGAAGCTCCTGCTGCAGCAGCTAAGAAGGAGACAGGCGGTGCTGCTGCTGCTGTCCCTAAGAAGGAGACAGATAAGGAAGCTGCTGCTGCTGCTGCTGCTGCTGATAGTAAGAAAGAAAAGGAGACACTTCTTAGATGGTGGGAGGAGACAGACGAAGAAAAAGAGGCAGAAGAAAGTAAGTTTAAATAACAGCAGCAGCAGCAACAGCAACACCTGCTGCAGCAGCAGCAGCAGCAGCAGCAGCAGCAGGTGTCTCCTTTCCCCTCCCCTCTTTGTCCCCCTAGCAGTTGTGCTACTTGCTAAGTGTCTCCTTTTTATTGTTTATTTATTTGTTGCTGATTGTTTATCATTGTGCTTCTTGTGCTGCTGCTGCTGCTGCTGCTGCTGCTGCTGCTGCTGCTGCTGCTGCTGGTGTCTCTTTTGTGCAGCAATAGAGTTACCTCCTTCGTTTACTGTATGGTGCATGCAGTCAGGTATACCCAAGGTAAGGCCTCTCTTACTAGAGGAGACACTTAGATTGTCTCCTTTGCCTAAGGTACCTATTGATGAATTGTCTCCTCTTTCTTATTCATTAAGAAAAGAAAGGAGACAGCAACAAAGAGCAGCAGCAGCAGCAGCAGCAGCAAAAGAAAAAGCAGCAGCAGAAGCAGAAGCAGCAGCATATGCTGCGCATGCAGCAGCAACAAGAACAACAACAAAAAATATTTATAATAGAGCTGCCTATACACCTGAATCTATTAATCTATTTGTCCCCTTAACTAGACCCCTGTCTCCTCCTTATACTGTCCCTAAAAAAAAGGAGACACCTTCTTTTTATTACCAGCAGCAGGAGTACGAGCAGCAGCAGCAGCAGCTGCTGCTGCAGCAACTGCAACAGCAGCAGCAGCAGCAGCAGCAGCAGCAGCAGCAGCAAGAGGAGACACCTCGTCCCTTTACACAAGGATTAGCAGCAACATTTAAATTACCTTTTATTAGGGAAAGAAAAAGAGAGACAAAAAAAGAGAGACAAATTAGATTAGGTCTAATTAGTGCAGCAAATGTGTCTCCTTGTGCTGCTCCTGCTGCTGCTGCTAATGTTGCTGCTGCAGCAGCAGCAGCAGCAGCAGCAGAAAAAAAAACAATAATTAAACAAAATAAATATCTTGATGATTGTCTCCTATGGCAAACAAATACAACAAATTTCTTCACAGCCCCAAGCTATCCTGCTGCTGCTCCTGCTGCTCCTGCTGCTCCTGCTGCTCCTGCAGCAGGTACACGCATGCATGCGCATTATGCAGGAGCAAGCACAAGAAGACCCTCTAGACTACCACGCTAAATACATGCATGCATGCATGCATGCATGCATGCATGCATACAGGTACCTGTGCATGCATGTATGCATGCACAGACAAATGCTTATCTGCATCCAAGCATGCAGACACTCATGCATGTATCCATGCGTGCAGACACTCATGCATGTATCCATGCATGCAGACACGCATGCATGCATGCATGCATGCATGCATGCGTGTTTATATGATTTAATGCTTAGAGACAATTGTCTTTTAATTAACCTAAATATAATCTATTTTATTTATTTATTTATTTATTTATTTATTTATTTATTTATTTTATTTATTTATTTATTTATTACTAATATACACTAAGACTATATGACTAGTAAGAGGTATTACTAGAGGGGCTAATTGGGGTGTATAGGCAGCTAATTAATGGTATTTTTCTTCCTTTCTTTCTTTCCTTCTCTTATTACTATTATTATTAATATATAATAATTATAATTATTAATTAATACGTTTATTCTTTTTTTGCTACAAAATGAGCTGCCTATACACCGTAAATAAATACTATGGGGCTGCATGCATAAAATAAATTAAATTTGTATAGTTTATTTATTATATATAATATATATATAAATAAATTATATATATTATATATAATAAAATAATATATACATATATATAAATAATAATATAATATATATAATTATATATATATAAATATACATATATAATTATATTTATTTATATTTATTTATATACATATACACCGTAATAAATACATTCATTGAATATACATTTATACATCTTTTTTTTTTATTTATTTATTATATATAAATATATATAAATATATATAAATGCATATATTATTTATTATTATATATATAATATATATTATATACATATTATATATAATAAATAAATATAAATAATATATATATATATATTATATAAATAATTATAAATAAATAAATAGGAAGATATGCATGCAAATAAATAAAGAATATATAAAATAAATAAATAATATAAAGAGACACTTATTTTTGTCTCCTTTTTACTCCCCTTGCTGCATTAAGGGACAGTCTCCATCTTTTTATTTATATTTATTTATTTATTTATTTGTCGCTCCCTTGGATTATTAGGGTT
>NW_013563857.1:0-12500 GCF_000499605.1 Eimeria maxima | reverse complement strand
CCAACTCCAGCAGCAGCAGCAGCAGCAGCAGCTGCTGCAGCAGCAGCAGCTGCTGCTGCACGACGTGCAATTGCCCCACACAGACCATTGATCTCCTTTTTTTTCTTCCTTTTTCTTCCTTATAAAAAGAATTTATTTTATTTATTTTATTTTATTTATTATTTTATTTTATTTATTTATTTAATTTAATTAATTAATTAATTAATTAATTAATTAATTAATTAATTTATTTATTTATTTATTTATTTAATTAGTTGCTGTTTATTTTATTCTTGTTCTTTTATATTTAATTATAATATTTATAATTATTATTATTAGCAATAGTAATATAAATAATATAATAAAAATATTTATTTTATTTATTTATTTATTTATTTATTTATATATAAATAAATAAATAAATAAATAAATATATAAATAAGCAAATAAAAAAAAGTAAGCAAAAAGGCGTAAAGAAAAAAATTAAAAAAAACGAACAAGAAAAGCAGCAACAAAACCCTAAACCCTAAACCCTAAACCCTAAACCCTAAACCCTAAACCCTAAACCCTAAACACTAAACCCTTGATAAAACTACCATCTAAGCAATACCCATAAGAATATCCTTTCGAGCGTGCTTGTCCCCTTACTGTATTTACAAACTTCTAAACCCTAAACCCTAAACCCTAAACCCTAAACCCTAAACATAAGGGGGGTTTAATTAAGACGACGAATTATAATTTATTTTTTATTTTTATTTCTTTATTTGTAGATAAAAAGAAGCCTTTTTAGGTGTCTCCTTTTTTTTCTTTACAATTCCCAATTTAGGGTTTAGGGTTTAGGGTTTAGGGTTTAGGGTTTAGGGTTTTTTTATATATAAAATAAACAAGGGTTTATGTTTATTTTTGTCTCTTTTAAACATAAATAAGGATTTAAGGGGGCGGAAGGGAATGTTGGAGACAGTCCCTGTGGTGTCTCCTCTGCTGCAGCAACAGCAACAGCAGCAGCAGCTGCTGCTGTTGCTGTTGCTTCCGCTGCTGCTGCTGCTGCTGCTGCATGCACTGCTTTGCTGCAGCAGCAGTATAAGCCTTAAAAATATGTGGGGTTAAAGAAAGGGACTATTAGAGACAGTCCCTATGGAGTGTTCGCTGCGGTTGTTGCTGCTGTTGCTGTTGCTGCTGCTGCTGTTGCTGCTGCTGCTGCTGCTGCTCCTGCATGCAATGCCTTGCTGCAGCTGCAGCATATCCCTTAAGTATATAAGGAGAAGGGAACTGACAATTTAGAGACAGTCCCTATGGTGTCTCCTATGATGTTGCTGCTGTTGCTGCTGTTGCTGTTGCTGCTGCTGCTTCTGCTGTTGCTGCTCCTGCATGCAATGTCTTGCTGCAGCAGCAGTATACCCTTTAAGTATATAAGGAGAAGGGAAGGGACTATTAGATACAGTCCCTCTTCTGTCCCTTGGTCTCCATTTATTATTATACTGTCTCCTTGGTACATCACAAAGAGACACCCAGCAGCAGCTGCTGTCTCTTAGCAGCCGCAGCGCAGCAGCAGCATCATAGTTTGCTGCATGCAGCAGCTGCAGCGCGAAATCTGGAGAAAATGGTGGTATAGGGGGGCCCCCAGGGCCCCCAGGCGTACCAGCAGGAGGGGGGGCCCCATCAGGGGCCCCTCGGAGGGGGCCCCCCCAACTTGCTGCTGCATGCTGTAAATATATCGATAATTCCTCCTCTGTACTTATTACGTATTCTGCTGCTGCTGCTGCTGCTGCTGCTGCTCCCTCCTCGCCTCCTTCTGCTGCTGCTCCTCCTGCTGCTGATGTTGTTCCTTCTCCTGCTGCTGCAGCAGCAGCAGCAGAACGAGCAGCAGCAGCACGCAACAATTCCCTAGCAGAGTAAACCAGTTTTGGTGCATGGGGCCCCTCCTCTTCTAATTCCTCTAAGGGGGGCCCCCCAAGAAGGGTACAGGGGCCCCCCCCTTCTAGGGTACAGGGGGGCCCCCCTCCATAAGGTTCTGTTGCTGCTAAGAAGAAATCAGGTAAGTAGGGTACTTGGTACTTGGGCCCCACATTAATCTTACATACATTGCTGCTGCTGCTGCTGCTGCTGCTGCTGCTGCTGCTGTGTGTGGGGTCCCTGCGTCTCCTTAAGGAAGAAGGACTAGGAGACGTGGATCGGGATCGGATCCCAGGGGATCGAGGCAGCAGCAAAGAAGGACCAGCAGCAGCAGCAGCAACACAATGTCCCCTCTTATACACACCATACGGTCTATGTCCCCCTTCTGCTGCTGCTGCTCCTGTTGCTGCTGCTGCTGCTGTAGATGGAGATAGTCGTGCTGCTGATGGTCCTAATGTATCTAATGATGATGCTGCTGGGGTACTGGTTGCTGCTGTTGCTGCTGCTGCTGGTTCTCCTGCTGCTGCATCTGCTGCTGCTGCTGCAGACGCTGCTGCTCCAGCAGACACTGCTGCTGCTTCTCCTGGTTCTCCTGATACTTCTCTTGATGCTTCTGTTGCAGCAGCAGCAGCAGCAGCAGCAGCAGCACCTGCTTCTGCTGCTGCTGCTGCAGGCGCAGCATCAAATGAAGAATCTAATACACCTGCAGCAGGATATGCTGCTGCTAGAGTCACTCCTGCTGCTGTTGCTGCTGCTGCTGCTTCTTCTTCTTCTGCTGCTGCTGCTTCTGCTGCTTCTGCTGCTTCTGCTGCAGCAGCAACAGCTGCTTCGTCTGCTGCTGTAGGGAGTATAGGCACTGCTAACTCCGCTAGTGCACCTGCGAATGTTTCCCCTGTTTTAGCTTCTGCTGCTGCTCCTGCTGCTGCTTCTGCTGCTGCTTCTGCTTCTGCTGCTGCTGTTGCTTGCTCTCCTTCTGCTGCTGCTGCTGCTTCGTCTGCTGCTGCTGCTGCTGCTGCTGTTTGACCTACAGGCTGCTGCTGCTGAGGGGGTGGAGAGGGGTCAATCCCCCCCGTAGTTTTATTCATCATTTATTGAGTCAAATATAAAGAAAATTAGGGTTTAGGGTTTAGGGTTTAGGGTTTTAGGGTTTAGGGTTTAGGGTTTAGTGTTTAGGGTTTGAGGGTTTAGGGTTTGCTCGCTGCACATCCTTCTACTCATTAGTACTCCTTTTTATGTCTTTTTTCTTCTTTTATTTAATTAAATAAATATTATTTCTTCTTTTCCCTATTTTTAGATGTATATACACCCTAAATACAACAAAAAAAAGGGGGGCCCCCCAAACAGCAGCAAGCTGCTGCTGCTGCTGCTGCTGCTGCTGCTGCAGGGGGGCCCCCTGCTGCTGCTTGCTTTGCGGTGAATGTTCAGGTATATTATTATTTGCATTAGATAAAAAAGTATAATTATAAATAAAATAAAATAAATAAATAAATTAGTTAATTAATTAAATAATTAATTAATTAAATTATTTTATTTATTTATTTATTTATTTATTTATTTATTTATTTATTTATTGAATAAATAAGGAAAAAGAAAAGTTTATAACACAAGAAGAATTATTTATTTATATTTATTTTTTATTTATTTTTATTTATTTTTATTTATTTATTTTTTTTTATTTTTTTTATTTTTTTTTATTTACCTATTTAATTAAGCAAAAAATATTATAGTAATAAATAAATAAATAAATAAATAAATAAATAAATAAATAAATAAATAAACAAATAATAAATTATTTTTTTATTTTATTTTATTTATTTTTCTTTAACTTTCTTTGTTTATACATGTTAGTATTATATATTATTTATATTTATTATATTTATTTATTATTATTTATATGTATGTTACATTTATTTATTATTTATATATATTTTATTTATTTATATTTATTTATTTATTTCTTTTTTATTGAGCTGCCTATACACCCGAAGTCCCTTCTGCTGTCTGCAGCGCATACACGTACCTCTATAGCTAGCTATAGCTAGCTATAGCTAGCTGTGGGCACCTTTACTGAGCCGTGGCTAGCTAGCTAGCTAGCTAGCTAGCTAGCTGTAGCTACCTGCTCTCCTGTACTTATCAGTAGCTAGCTAGCTAGCTAGCTAGCTAGCTAGCTAGCTAGCTAGCTAGCTGGTTACCTGACCACACAGGTAGGTAGGTAAGTAGCTAGCTAGCTAGCTACTTACCTACTTACCTAACTAGCTAGCTAGCTAGCCATCTACATTATATGTTATTTTATTTATTTATTTTATTTATTTATTAATTAAATATAAATAAGAGTTATTTGTATATATAAATATATTTATTGCATGCATTAATGCATGCAATTGTTTAATGCAGCAATTGCTGCTGCTCCCGCTGTGGCTGCTCCCGCTTTGGCTGCTCCCGCTACTGCTGCTGCTGCTGCTGCTGCTGCTGCTGCTGCTGCTGCTGCAGTTGTTGTTGCTGCTGCTGCTGCAGTTGCTGCTGCAGCTGTCTCCTATTATTATCCCTCTATAGACAAAGACGTTGTGTCTCCTATGTGTCTTGCATGCAATTCTTTGCAGCAGCAGCTGCTACTACTACTACTGCAGCAGCAGCAGCAGCAGAAGCATTTGCTGCTATTGCTGCTGCTGCTGCTGCTGCTGCTGCTGCTGTCTCCTATAGAACTAGAGGAGGTGGTGTCCCCTAGGTGTCTCCTTCCCTCAATTCTTTTTGTCTCCTTATCTCCTAAACGCAATATTGCATGGAATTTTTTGCTGCTGCTGCTGCTGCAGCAGCAGCAGCATTTGCTGCTGCTGCTGCTGCTGCTGCTGCTGCTGCTGTTGCTGATTGTAGATAATATTAATCAACAGAACTAGAGGAAGTAGTATCCTCTAGGTGTCTCCCTCCATCAATACTTTCTGTCTCCTCGTCTCCTCCTATAGATGGCTCTGCGCATCCGCAGCGGCAAGCAACAACAGTACTTAAATATTCTTGTAGTCCTGTCTTAATTGTGCTGCTGCTGCTGCTGCTGCTGCTGTTGCTGCTGCTGCTGCTGCTGCTGCTGCTACTGCTGCTGCTGCTGCTGCTGCTGCTGCTGGATTCGCTGCCGTCTGTTACACAGACTTGCAGACTAGACATTATGCCATCCTCGTTACATGACCATTCGCTGTCGCTGCTGCTGCTGCTGCTGCTGCTGCTGTTCCTGCTGCTGCTGCTGCTGTTGTTGTTGTTGTTGCTTATTCTGCTACGACCACTTGTGCTGCTGCTGCGGCTGCAGCGGCTACTCAGACTGCTGCTGCGGCTCCTGCTGCTGCTGCAGCAACTGCTGCTGCGGCTGCTGCTAGGTGCACTTGGTAGCCATGTCTCATCGCTGCTGCTGTTGCTGCTGCTGTTGCTGCTGCAGTTGCTGCTGCAGTTGCTGCAGTTGCTGCTGCTGCTGCTTCTTCTTCGATTAGGCGTACCTGTTTCGCCTCTCTGACGTTTTGCCAGTTTTTGCTGCTGCTGCTGCTGTTGTTGCTTCTTCTTCTGCTGCTGCTGCTGTCTCCGTTTCTTCCTTAGCTTGTGCTGCAGCAGCAGCAGCATCCTATTGTTGCTGTTAGTCTCTGCATTACTAACAGCAGCAGCAGCAACAGCAACATCCCTGCAGCGGATAATGCAGCAGCGGCGGTGCTCCATGCTGCAGCAGCTAAGGTGCAGCAGCAAACAGAGAAAGTCTAGGCAGCAGACACGTAGCTGCGCATACACCCCAGCTGCAGCAGCAGATATTGGATCTAATTCCCCGTTGCTGTTGCTGCATCTGCTGCTGCTGCTGTTGCTGCTGCTGCTGCTACTCCCGTTCCCACCTCGTTGCTGTTGCTGCTGTTGTTGCTGTTGCTGCTGCTGCTGCTGCAAACGCTGCTGCTGCCTCTCGCTATCAGGACAAGGGGAACCCAGCTGCTCCTGCAGCAGCAGCAACTGCTGCTGCTGCTGTTGCTGCTGTTGCTGCGGCCGTAGAGGGAAGGCAGCAATAAAAGCAGCAAGATCTGCTGCTAGACGTCTGCGTGTTGCTCGTTGCTGCTGCGGAGACAGATCAGCAGCAGCAGCAGCATGAGCAGCAGCAACAAACTGTCCTAACCGCAGCAGCAGCACATCAGGCAGCAGCACAAGCAGCCGCTGCAGCAGCAGCAGCACAGTAGGGTTTCCTTCCTTATCTTGTAGCCAGCAGCAATATAGCCATCTTGCTGCAGCAACAGCAGCAGGACCTTGTGGTGCTGCCCTACTATAGTGTCCTCGTACCCTAGCAGCAGCAGCAGCTGCAGCAGCAGCAGCAGCAGCAGGTGCAGCAGGACCAGCAGCAGCAGCAGCAGCAAATGCTTGCTGCACTGCATGCACACCCCACACCTCATTATGCATGCAGCATAAGGAGCCGCATGTCCCGTCGCTGCAGCAGCAGCTGCTGCTGCTGCTGCAAGCTGTGCTGCCGCAGCAACCTAAGAATGCTGCTAATTGTTTTTGCTGCTGCTGCTGCTGTTGCTGCTGCTGCTTTGCTGCAGCAGAATTGCTGTGGCGTCCCTTGTTAAGAGTTGGAGAACTATCTGCAGCAGCAGCAGCTGCTGCTGCTGCTGTTGCTGTTGCTGCTGCAGTTGCTGGTGTTTGTCCTTGTTTGCTGCATTGTTTCTTAATAGGAGAAGGATTATTGCTGCTGTTGCTGCTGTTGCTGCTGCAGTTGCTGCAGTTGCTTCTTCTTCCCGATGTTGTTGTTGCTCCTTGACTACCTTTCCTTAATTTAGCTGCTGCTGCTTTAGCTGCTGCTGCTACATTTGCTGCAGTTGCTGCTGCTGCAGTTGTTGTTGCTGCTGCTGCTGCTGCAGTTGCATTATGTGTTGTTTCTGTTGACGAATAGCAGCAACAAGGAATATGTTTGTTGCTGCTATTGCTGCAGTACATCCCTGTCCTCTTGTGTGTATAATTGATGCATTTGCTGCATTTGCATTTGCTGCTGCTGCTGCTGCTGCTGTTGCTGCTGCTGCTGCTGCTGCTGCTGCTGCATGCACATATAATATAAAAAAGAAGAGACAGCAGCAACTTACAGCAAATCTTAATAATAAATAATTTAGCAGCAAAGGAGACACTTTGTACATAAGAAGGATCTATAGATAAGAATGCCCTTATACCTATATCTATACAAGAAAGAAAGGAGACAAATAAATATAAATATTTATTCTTATTTATTATTGTTCTTATTAATATACCCTCTAGTATTAATCTATATCTATTCTTATACCAACAACAACAACAATATAATCTCCTCCTCCTCCTCCTCCTGCTGCTGCTGTTGTTGTTGTTGTTGTTGCTGCTGCTGCTGCTGCTGCTTCTCCCGGTCGTGCTGCTGATAGTCGTGGTTGGATGGGGGAGGATGGGCATTGAGCCATAGTAGGTACGGGGACGCATGCAAACTGCAGCAGCTGCAGCAGCAGCTGCAGCAGCAGCAGCAGCAGGAGGGGAGAGGAGATATTTATTGTTGTGTGTCTTTTTCTTGCTGCAGTAAGTAAAGAAATCCTCTATCTCTCCTTGTTGCTGTTTTTCCTTCTCCTGCTGCTGTTGCTGCTGCTGCTGTTGCTGCTGTTGCTGCTGCTGTTGCTGCTGCTGTTGCTGCTGCTGCTGCTGCTGCTGCTGCTGCTGCAGCAGCAAATGCTGCATAGAATTATAATTATATTTATGCTTAAATGGATAAAAAGACAAAGAAACAAATACACCTAATAATAAAGGAGACAAACAACAACCATCAACAAATCGTACCCATGTACTACATAATATACAATTACGTACGCATACATTACCTTCTTGGGGGGCCCCCTCAGGGGGGCCCTCAGGGGGGCCCCCATCAGGGGGGGCCCCCTCGGGGGGGCCACTATCATTACTAGGAGGGGGGCCCCCATTAGGGGGAAGGGGACATTCGTCATTGCGAAGGGGGCTCACAGAAGAAGACGACCCAACAGAAATAATATCGGGGGGCCCCATAGGGGCCCCTATGGGGGCCCCCACAGGGGCCCCCATAGGGGACTTCACAGGAAGGCTACTAGAGGGTAAGGGCACCACAGGGGACACTTTAAAGGGGCCCCCAGGGGGGCCCCCACGGTATTGGTTGTTGAACTGTAGACCACTGAGCTGTGTTGCTGGCAAGGAACGACGACAAGGAGAATTTAGAGGGCAGCAGCAAACAAGGGGGGCCCCCAAAGCAGCACCAGGGGGGCCCCCTTGGGGGCCCCCATGGGGGCCCCTTGGGGGCCCCCATGGTATAGAGGGTACAATAGGGTATTGTTCTTGTTTATGTTGTGATGATGGATTTTCCTGTAGAGGAGAAGGGGGCCCCTTGTCTTCGTTAACAGCGTATGGCATCGCTGTGCTGCTGCTTCTGCTGCTGCTGCTGCTGTTGCTGCTGTTGCTGTTGCTGTTGCTGCTGCTGCTGCAGTGATGCTGCCGTTAGTGCACATATAAGTGTTCGCCCTAATCCTTCTACTGTTATTAATGCTGCTGTTTCTGTTGCTGTTGCGTCTGTTGCTGTTGTTGTTGTTGCTGCTGCTGCTGCTGCTCCTGTCGCTGCTGGTGCCTTTGCTGCTGCTGCTGCTGTTGCTGCTGCTGCTGCTGCTGCTGCTGCTGCTGCTGCTGCTGCTAGCACGGCGGTAGGAGTATAAGAGGTCTAATGCAGCAACTCTGCTGTATTTGTGTATTATTAAGAAGCAGCAAAATAGAAGAAAAGCAAAAGGGTACTAGGGGGGCCCCCATTAGGTATTATGTGTGTTGGGGGCCCCCAAAGTTGGGGGGGCCCCCCAGTACCCTTTTTTGGGGCCCCTTAGATAATAAGGGTTTTTGTACAATAAGAAGGAAGATATAATTAATTATATTATAAATATATAATTAATTATTGTTTATTTATTAATAATAATTATTTATTTATTTATTTATTAATAAATAAATAAATAAATAAATAAAAAGAATAAGGAGACACAAAAGGAGGGACAGAAGGAGACAGGAGAAGAGAACAAAAGAAAGAGACAGCAAAAGGAGACAAAAAAAAGGAAAAGAAAAATAAAAAAACATAAAAATAAAAAAGAGGGACAGAAGGAGACAAAAAGAGACAGAAGGAGGCAAAAGGAGACGAAAGGAGACAAAAAGAGAGACAGGCGTAGGTGACAGAAAAAAAAAGGATTTATGGGGTTTAGGGTTTAGGGTTTAGGGTTTAGGGTTTAGGGTTTAGGGTTTGATGTGCCAAGGGGCAACTTCATATCCTATGACTGCCTTAATGTTTAGTGTTTTGTGTCTCCTCTTCCCCTCTAAACCCTAAACCCTAAACCCTAAACCCTAAACCCTAAACCCTTATATATGTATATATTTTTATTCTGTTGTATTTAGCCATTGAGCCGTATTGATGTTGAATAACTCTAAACCCTAAACCCTAAACCCTCTATAAACCCTAACCCCTCCTCTATAAACCCTAAACCCTCCACTATAAACCCTAAACCCTCCACTATAAACCCTAAACCCTTGATGGTTTGTTGGTGTCTCCTTTCTTCCTTATATAAAATAAAAAAGGAGACACATTAGCAATAAACAAACAAAATCATACAGCTAGCCACAGCTAGCCACAGCTAGCCACAGCTAGCCACAGCTAGCCACAGCTAGCTACACCTAGCCACAGCTAGCTACACCTAGCTAGAGGGAGGGACAGCTAGCTAGAGGGAGGGACAGCTAGCTAGAGGGAGGGACAGCTAGCTACAGCTAGCTAGAGGGAGGGACAGCTAGCTAGAGGCAGCTATAGAATCAATTAGGGGAGGGCGAAGGAGAAGAAAAAGGAGACAAAAAGGAGACAAAAAGGAGACAGCAGGGAGTTAGGTGACTCCTTAATGTGTCTCCTTCCTATTAATTGCTGCTGCCTCTTACCACACCTTCTGCTGCTGCTGCTGCTGCTGCAGCAACAGCAGCAGCAGCAGCAGCAGCTAGAGCCCCTCCATGTAGACCTCATCAATAGCTTGCTGCAGCAATTGTCTTAAGAAAGAAGAAGCAACAGAAGGAACCCATTCTATGTCCCAACTCATACCTAACTTTGCTGCTGCTGCTGCTGCTGCTGCTGCTGCTGCGGTTGCTGCTGTTGCGGTTGCTGCTGCTGCTGGTGCTGCTGCTGGTGCTGCTGATGATGGTGCTGCTGTTGCTGCTGATGACGGCGCTGCTGTTGCTTCCAAGTCTGATGCTGATGTTGCTTCCATGTCTGATCCTGCTGCTGCTGCTGCTGCTGTTCTTTCTGCTGCTGCTGCTGTTCCTGTCTCTGCTGCTGTCTCTGCTGCTGCTGCTGCTGCTGTCTCCGTCTTGTTGTAGGTGATTCGTGGGGTTATTGGAGGGGATTGGGGCTGTGCGCATGCAAAGAAAGAAAAGAAAAAAAGACAAAAAATAACTATAAAAAGGAGACACATAAAGGGAGACACAAAAAAGGAGACAAAAAAGGAGACAAAAAAGGAGACAAAAAAGGAGACAAAAACAAGGAGACAAAAAAGGAGACAGATAAAAGGAGACACATAAGAAAAGGAGACAGATAAAAGGAGACAAAAAAGGAGACAAAAAAGGAGACAAAAAAAGGAGACAAAAAGGAGACAAAAAAGGAGACAAAAAAGGAGACAGATAAAAGGAGACAGAAAAGGAGACAGATAAAAGGAGACAAAAACGGAGACAAAAAAGGAGACAAAAAAAAGGAGACAAAAAAGGAGACAAAAAAGGAGACAAAGAGGAGACAAAAAAGGAGACAAAAAAAAGGAGGGAATTAATACCTGTAGGAATGTAAGACGTATTTGTTCAAAGTTTTTAATAAGAGGAGAAGAGAAAGGAGGAGTGTCTCCTTTCTGCAGCAAGGGGGGAGAGGTCCCTGCTGCTGTTGCTGCTGCTGCTGCTGCTGCTGCTGCTGCTGCTGCTGCTGCTGTTGGTGCTGCTGTTGGTGCTGCTGCTGCTTGTTGTTTTTGTTGTTTTTGTTGTATTTGTTGTTGCTGCTGCTGCAGCACTTGCTGCCTAATTCTTCGGGTGTATAGGCAACTCTTAGGGAATAATAATAAAAAGGGGACTGTCTCCTCATTAATTAAATCATTAATTAATTCTTGTGTCTCCTTTCTGCAGCAAACTTCATTCAGCAGCAGCAAACAAACTTCTCTGCATATTTCTCCTAATAAAGGACACAATTTAGGGGGCCCCCCCAGGGGGGCCCCCTTCTCCTTGGGGCCTCCTAGGGGGACTCCCTCCTTCTGCATACCCCCATGGACATCCTGCTGGGGGGGCCCTACCTGGGGCCCCTGCTTCTCTATCCATTGGGTACTGTCAGTTGAGTTGAGGGTACTGGGCCCGTCTGTATTGGGCCCCCCCTTGAGGGGCCCCCCTCTGTTGGGGCCCCCTCTGGGGGGCCCCACACGGGGCCCCCATTTAAGGTACTGTATATCTCTATGGGGTCTCTGTATAAAGGGGAGAGGCAAGGGGGCCCTATGATTAATTCTTGTTGCTTCCTCCAGGTGTACAGACACCTCAGCCTCTATTAATACAAAGAGGGGCCCCCTTACATCATATACACCTAAAAAGGGTTCGTTGCTGCTGCTGCTGTTGCTGCTGCTGTTGCTGCTGCTGCTGCCCTTCTGCTTCCCACCAGGACCCTTAAGACTCCTTGGGGGGCCCCTGGGGGGGCCCTTACGGGGGCCCTTTGCTGCTGAGGAGGGTACATCTTGTGTCTAAGGAAAAGAGACAAAAAAAGGGACAAAAAGAAGAGACAATTTATTTTTTGTGTAATAAAAGGAGACAAAGGGACACATAAATAAGCAAAAGAAGGAGACAAAAAAGGAGACAGACAAGGAGACAAAAAGAGAGGGAGACAAAAGGAGACAAAAAGGAGACACTAATTAAATATTTACCTCCCTATCTATTGAGGGGTTTCTCTCTATATTACTTAAAGGAGACACAGCAGTCCCTCCCTGCTGCTGCTGCTGCTGCTGCTGCTGCGGCTGCTGCAAGCTGAGGCTGGCATCTGCTGCTGTTGCTGCTGCAGATCCTCCTCCTGCTGCTGCTGCTAGTGCAGCTTCTGCAGCAACAACAGCAGCAGCAATAAACAATCGTAGCTGTACCCATTAGCACAACAATTAACAAACACTTTATTGGGGGCCCCTAGGAGGGGCCCCTAAAAGGGGCCCCTCCTAGGGGCCCCCAATAAATGTAAGAAATAAGTAGGAAATATACTCACCTCTATTACTTCCCTCACGGGGGCCCCCAAGGGGCCCCTCTACCCCTCCTTCAATAGGATCAGCTTGTGTGTCCTTAAGGGTCCCCTTGGGGGCCCCGTCAATGGGTAGGGGCCCCTTAGGGGCCCCTTCAAGTGCTAGGGGGCCCCCCTTGGGGGCCCCCTCATTAATAGTATCTATCCATTGTAAATCACATCTAAGAGATGTTTTTATCTTTGCTTCTCTATTAGGGAGGTGTACAGACACCCAACATAGGCATGCCTCACCAGGACGGAGAGTACCTAGGGAAAAAAAAATATTTATTTATTTATTTATTTATTTATTTAGTTAGCTATGTAAACCCTAAACACTAATTTATATAGGATAAAA
>NW_013563856.1:43269-85843 GCF_000499605.1 Eimeria maxima | reverse complement strand
AAAAAAAAAAAAAAAAAAAAAAAAAAAAAAAGAGTAAATGTGTTGTTATATATAACAGGTGTTGTATAAGAAAAAAGAGAGAAAAGTAGCACAGTAGTATTTGGATAAGTGCTGCCTATAAAAAGTATATAATTTAATTAAATTAATTAATTATTTAATTAATTAATTAATTATTTAATTAATTTAATGATTATATTTGTTTATTATTGCCCTTTTATTGGATAGGGAGGGCATAAGTTGGTTGTTTGTTTCTTGTTGGTGTATATACCTATAAGTAGTAATAAGGAAGAAGTTGCTTATTTATATATATATGTATAATAAATAAATATAAATATATATTATATATTTATTTATACATATATAAATATAATTAATATATTGTTTCTCTTACATAATTGTATTATTGTTGCAATAGCTACTGCAGCAACTGCAGCAAATGCAGCAGCAGCAGCAGCAGCAGCAGCAGCAGCAGCAGCAGCAGAATGGGTTTGGCTTTGCAGTGTCTGTTGACGAGTAAATATTTATTAATTAAATAAAAGGTAATGTAAAGAAAAAGATAAATACTTATTAATATATATATATATATATATATGCGCATAATAAAGTAAATAAATAAATAAATAAATAAATAAATAAATAAATAAATAAATAATGTATATTTATTGTATATTTATTGTATATTTATATATATATATGCATATTATATGTTACGGACATCTGTGTTTGTTTACTTATGCTATGGTTGTGATTAATAAGATATAAATATATAAATATATATTTATATATATAAATATTATATATATATTTATTTATTTATTTATTTATTTATTCTTTATCTCCTTTAGTATATATGATTATACGTATTGTGTGTATAATAAATGTACATATAAATGTATATATATATATATATATATATACATGAATATTTTATATAATATATTATATATATATTATATAAAATAAATAAATAAATAAATAAATATATATATACATATATAAAAATAATAAAGAAAAAAGTTTGCATGCAGAAGGAGGCAGCGGTATAAATAGTAGTAAATAAATATATAAATAAATATATATATATAAAGGTGT
The DNA here is from genome assembly GCF_000499605.1 of Eimeria maxima. Taxonomy (NCBI): domain Eukaryota; phylum Apicomplexa; class Conoidasida; order Eucoccidiorida; family Eimeriidae; genus Eimeria; species Eimeria maxima. Next base: position 84,751 of record NW_013563856.1, on the reverse strand, counting down.
ACATGAATAACACCTAGATAAGAAGAGATATGGATTGTTGAGGGTTTATGAGGGTTTAGGGTTTAGGGTTTCTTTATGCTTATTCGTTATGGCCTTCAAAGATATAAACCCTAAACCCTCACCCTATATAGGCCCCCCTCTCTTATAAGAGAGAGAAGGAGGAGAGAGAGCAGCAGGCAGCGAGTAAAGTTATGCATATGAGGGTCTACAGGGGAAATAACTCCTATTGCTAAGCATCCAACCTTTTAATTTATCTTAAGGGTTTCAAATTTATTTCGAGGGTTTAGGGTTTAGGGTTTAGGGTTTAGGGTTTGGGGGTAGAAGAAGGTTGTGTACAGCAGGAGATATGAGGTATTTTTCTTGGAGGTATCTAGGGTTTAGGGTTTAGTGTTAGACAGTAAGCATAACAAGAAATAGGCATCAATGAGCTTGTTGTATCTATTGCAGCTACTGCTGCAGCAATAGCAGCTGCAGCAGCTAGCTAGACAGAGTTAACTACGAAGGTGTACAGCTAGCGATGTAGCAGGGAGGCAAATCTTATCTTATTGTTGTATATACCTAAATAACAAGGAATATACCTAGCAACATATGACCAACAACACGCCATGCATGCAGAGGGGGGAGGAAATCCAATAAAAGGAAACAATAAAAAGGAACAAACTCGTCCTCTGCGTGTTGAGTAGGCGCGAGTAGGCAACGCAGTAATACGTAGATTATCTTCTTTCTTTTATTCCTCTGCTGCTGTCATACAAAGGAGTGGTCTGTCTGTCTGTCTGCTGCCTCGGCAGCAGCCAAGAGCAAGCAAAGTATTGCTATTCTATAGGGAAAATAATTGAATTATATGTACCTTATATAATTCAATACTATAACTAATCTATTTTTTTGTTTATTGTGTTTCTTATGCAGCATTGTATGCAATGCATCCTTGTTTATGCATGCATTATTCACGTATACCCTGTCTTTATTGCTATAATGGTCATGAAGGCAACAATAATAATAAATAAAAATAATAATAATAATTATTATTATTATAATTGTCAATTGTATTCATGAATTCTCTTAAAAAAGAGAGAGAATAAGGCCTATTTATAGCCGCTTTCTGCTGTGCGTGCAACCCACGCTAAGATTATAGATAACTGAATGTTGATATGTATTCGCAGCTTTTGCTGCTGTTGCTGCTGCTGTTGCTTTTGCTGCAGCTTCTTGTGTTGTTAATTTAACTCTTGTCCTTCCTTCATTTTGAAGGTTTTTGTTGTTATTCCCTTGGCTATAAAAAAACAGCCAAGGGCCCGATGGAGGAGAGGGAGAATCTGCAAAAGAAACAGCAATTAGTTTTGGGGTGTATACTGAACTCCTTTCTGCTTCTCTCATGAATACTACACCTTTCTCTTTCTTGTTACTGTGTACGTATCCGTCTCCCTCATTAGGTTCCTCTCTTCGCATGCTTCGTTTCTTGTTTGTGGTTATGCTTTGTTCCTCATGATAAACACTCCCCTCTTTTGTTTTTGTCTCCTTATCCGTCTTTATTATCTCTCCTTCTTCCTCTTGCGTACCTTGCGCTTTGTTTGTTCTGGCGTTCTTCGGGTTCTTTGCCTCTGTTGGTTTGCCTGCCTCTTCTGATGCAGCAGTCGCCCCTTGGGCCATCCGGTGCCTCTTCCTTTCTTTTTCCTCTCCATGTATGCTAATGCCTCCTTCTCTTCCCTCCTGATTAGCTTTGCTGTACGCTCGCCCTGAGCTGCCTGCACACCGTAGAAGGTCTTCACCTCCCTTACAGACAGATACTGCCCAGAAACCTGCTGTATCATAGTACAGCAGCAACATGCCTTCTGTTACTGCTGCTGACGAAGTGCCTTTCGTTGCTGCTCCTAACCCTTCCAATCCAGTAGCTGCTGCTCCTGTATGTGCTATGGCTGCTGTTGCTGTTGCAGCGCCTAGCCCCGTCGCTGCATCCTCCGCACCTGCGGGAACAACAAGTGCAGCAGGGGCAGCAGCAGCAAGGGTAATCCTGCTGACACGTTTGATGAATACTGGCCTCCTGTTGTGAGTTCCCTGTTGCCTCCACAGACCATTTAATACTGCAAAGGGGGAACCGACGACAGACAGAGCCGAACACAAATTGTCCTCCAACCCTGCAAAAAAAACCTCAAAGCCCAAACCACAAAATCTAAACCCTCAACCCTAAACAACGTCTGCTCCACTGCTGCCCCAGCACAAACCCCAAACAAGAAGGTGCTCCTGCTACACTACACACGACTCTGTATATACGTAGCTGTACGAATCTCCCCTCCGTGCAGCCTTTGTTAATCCCGAACCCTAAACCCTCAACAATGAGACTCCCAACATAAGGTCCAAGAATATGCAACGGAATTTCCCAATAGAATCGACGAATCCGGAAGGTTGAAGGATAAATAATTAGGGTTTACGGTTAGGATGTTGTGGTCTTTGGACCTTCGTCAGTGTTGGCGCAGCAGCTGAGACCCATCTTCGCATGTGTGTAGCTTCCATCTTCTCGTAGCCAAAATCCCTCCAACTGTACCGTGTTGCTCATCAGCAGCAGTTGCAGCAGAGAATGATTCGCCTGCTGCTTCTGCCGCTGATTCTGCCGGCTTAGCTCCTCCTGCTGCTGTTGTTGTTGATGCTGCTGCCGACAGCTGCTGAATTCGGCAGAAAATGGCGCTTCACCTCGCCCGACATCGAATGACGAGATTGTGCTGCTGTTGCTGGTGTTGCCGCTGTCTTGCGTGTGAATCCCCAGTGCTGCTGGTACTGCAGTTTCCGCTCCACATACAATTTTGTCTTTTTCAAGGATCAGAAACATCTTCCTCCCATCTAGGGAGAAGGAGCTGAAGAGGAGTCTGTCGTCATCGAACAGCTTTGATATAAAAACAAAGTTGCCTGTACACCCTGACGCTGCTCCCGCCCCTAAACCACCCCAGACTCGCAGCCGGGGGCAGAACTCTTGCTGCTGCTGTTGTGCTGCATCTATTTCTCCTCCTTCTTCTCGTTCCTTCTCCTGCTCGCTTTCTTCTTTCTCTTCGTCACTCTGTTTTTCTCCGTCTCCTTGGCTTTCCGGATGCTGTTGTTGGCCCTGGTGTTGTTGTTGCTGCTGCGGTGGTTGCAAAATCGGCTGCTGCTGCAGGTCCTGCAGGAGTGCCTGTGAAGCCTCTAGCAAACGCTCCAACAATAGTAGCTGGCTTCCGCTTGGCTGCAGCAGCAGCTGAAAGCAACTAGGGTGTATATTCTGGTTGTCGGCAGCAAAAAAGAATGCAGAAGCATCGGCACCAAAACACGCAACAGAAATTGCTGCTTCTAGGCCAAAAAGAGTGTCGCGAGAGGAAGACACAGCTGAGGTAGGAGGAGAGGCAGGCAAGGAAACGAAATCAGTAGCCACACACTCACAAACCAAGGAGCGGACCCAGTCCCACTGTTGCTGCTGCTTCTGCTGCAGGGGTTTTTTGACCCACCAGGTGAGTGTGTGTTGGCGGCTACTACTGCTGCTTCTTGTTGCTGCTGCTGTTGCATAGGCTACAACACTTCCTTCTTTGCTGCTACTGGTAACAGTCCAGAAATGTTCGTTCTGCTGCTGCAAAATGAAATGTTTGTCGCTAATAAATGTAGGGGGTGTTGCTGCTGCATACACGGAGTGCATGCGGTGCCAGTAACCTAACAGCTCCCCAGCCTGCTGCTGCTGCTGCCGCTCATGCTCCTGCTGATGCTGCTGCACCTGCTGCTTGTGCAGGTGCAGGAGATGCTTGTGCTCCTGACCCAGATGGTCCTCTTCCTTGTGTTGCTGCTGCTCCAGTTGCTGTTTTTGCTGCAGCTTTGGGTAAACCGTTTCCCGCTTTTTCCTCTGGGTGCCGAAAGATACTCGAAGCATTGAACACCCTTCAAATGCATCAGCAGCAGCAACTGCTGCTGCTGTTGCTGGTGGTGCCGCTGGTGCAACGGAAGGGTGAGAAGTTCCTGTAGCTTCTCCAGCTTCTGTAGCAGGAGACGCCGAGTATTGCGCATCAACAGAAGCTTGCTGCACTTGCTGTTTCTTGTTCGACAGCTGCTTAAGTAGCAGGTTCGCCCTGCTGCTGCAAACGTTGAGGGAAGGGCAAGTGCTGACGCCCTCTTCCTGCTGCAGAAGCAGCTGCTCCGGAGGCGGCGACAGTGGGCATTGCTGTTCAGACCTCAAATTTTCTTCTACCCCCCGCGGCTGTTGTTGGTGCTGCTTCTCCTTCTGCTGCTTCTGCTGTTTTTGCTGCTGGCGCTGCTGCTGCTTCTGTTGCTTCTGAAGAAGAAGAAGCATTGCACTGGAGCTTAGGAGGGTCGACTGCGGCTGGTGGTATTGAACAGGATTCAACTGCCTCAAAACGAACGACAGAACAAACAAAAGCAGCAGCAGTAACGTCAGCGCAAAAAAAGCAGACACTAGACGCATCTTCCAACAAGATAGCAGCAAACGTAAGCGTTCCGCAGCAGCAGAACGCGACCCCGTCTGTGCATTTGCAGCCTTGTCTGTTGGTGCTGTAGTCGTTCGTGCTGTAGCAGCTGCAGCAGATTTTTCTGGTGCTGCAGTTGATTCCGCTGCTGAAGAGTGCCCTCCTGCAGTCGCAGTCGTCTTTGCCCCTGGCGCTGCAGCCGCTGGTGTTGGTGCAGCAGCTGCCACCGCTGCTTCTGGTGATACTATTGAATCCGCAGCATCTGAAGATGTTGTGGTTGCAGCAGCAGCTGCTGCTGCAACTGCTGCTGCTGCTGCAGCCTGGGTGTTTTGTGCATCCACCCCCATTGATCCCCCGCCGTTTCCGGCGTGATGCACGTCCACGGCAGGTTTGTCCTCTAGCTCGTAAACCCCTAAACACTAAAAGGCGTATATGAAGGTTTTATATCTCCTCTCCTAGGAACAGTAAAAGCTACAACACTCAACACCCTTGCCAAGGTATCCTGCCGAGACGGAGGGTGGAAGAACCACCGTGGTTAATGGTCAGGGCTTAGGATTTAGTGTTTATGGCTTAGGCTCTATGGTGTAGGGAGTATTGTTCAAGTGCAAATGAGCCTGGAATCTGTGCGTGTGTGCTGGCGGGGACGGAGATAAGGCATTTGCTTTGCAAAGCCACGATAAGAAGACAGAAGGGAGGCAGCAGCACAGGGGCATCGAAGCTGTAAAGAGAAAAAAAGGCAAATTAAATTTAAAAAAAACGAAGGTAAGACGCTGCATAGAACGGAAGACGTCGAGGTGCATGAGACACAGACAGGGGGCTAAATACACCACTGGTCTGCTGCTGCTACCGATGCTGCTGTTGTTGCTGCTGCGGTTGCCGTTTCTGGCGGTGTTGTTCGAAAATTGCAGTATTATATTTTCGTCTGTGTATTTTTAAGCAGTACTGCCAAGCCGTAAAATCCCCACTGAGCCCCAGACCCTTGCAGTACACCAAGGGCCTCGATAGTGCACCCGTGAGTTATGCATGAAAAACTGGAAAAACTACTTTTAATATTTGTTTAAGAAGACTTTGCTGCGAACACTTGATTCCCGTCAAATTTTATGATCACTTTACCCCCGATTTTCTTCCCCTTCTACAAAGCACCCAACAGTAACATACAAAACCAGCCCTGGCAGATTATGGGGCATGACTAATTATATGTAGTCAAGCTCGTGCAGAGTGTGGAGATGAACCCCAAACCTACCCTCTTGAAAAGGGGCTACACAGGCAACAGTACGCAAAGACAATCGGCAGCGCCTGTACATACGAGAGGGCTCGTATATGATTGTATGTGGGACTGGTATGCTCTGCGTTCAGGGGAGGTGCGTAGCAACCTATGGCAGGAAGAATCCTCTATCCGCAGCTCCATGCACTTGTGCTTCCCAGCACAGGAAGCCAGGAGACAGGGGAAGGAGGCCCTCTGCTTTTAAGGAACTGTCAAATGTTTTGCTCCAGTTGCATATCACAATACTATTCGGCTAAGATCCAGCACCTGAATGCCGTTTGGTAACACTGGATGGTTCACGGCACGCAGGAGCGAACAACCAACCTCACCATCTCAGCAGGGCGGGACGATGCATACTCATTGACTAGCACCGGATGGCAAATATATACTTTCGTTCGAAAGCTCTTGCCGAACTATTGCTAAATCGTTAAATGCCAATGCATAGGCAGATAGTGAGAACGCAGCAGCCATTACCCTCAGCATACATGTCACACCGTCTTCAGAACTCGAGACTACGGTTTCTTTCCAAATTGCTTATATTTTACTCTTTTAAATACACATGTGATCACATTTGTAACTCAGCTCAGCAGTAGGCTGCATGTGAAGCACTACAGCATCGACCGGGATACCTAGTGGAACCAATCGAAACGGCGTTCTTCAGTTGTACGTTCCCTTTCCACACCGTACATACGTCCTATGCAAAATTCACGGTCATGCTTTGGAATGCCATGGAGGGGCAAATACAACAGTGAATCGAACTGCAAGTTCCTTGGAGCTGCCAGGGGGACGCCAGAGGTTATTAGAGCGGTTTGCTAGAGAGCATTCCTCGGGACAATCTACAGGCCATCCTTGCGCTGTCGGCAAGTGTTGAATGCATGTGCGTGAACATCGCAGCTTAATGCTGGGTCCCGTCTAATTATTCGGTAGTCGTTGCAGTTTCAAAAGCCACGAGGACCAAAAATTTCGCATTCTGTATTTTTGGGTGCGTGCTACTTGATAATAGTTATCAGTACTAGGTACAGCTAGGTTCTTTCAACACCACGTGCCTCAACAGCAAGAATTTACAATCCGCGGTGAGGCCGCGGAGAGGTTTTGACGCTTTGAGTTGTTGCAAGTGAGTGAGATCCTGGTGGTCTGAGTAGGCGGTGACTTTGGAAACCCTCAGCAAGTGCGCCCACTTGTCAAGGGCGGTGACAGGGGCCAGGAGCTCCTGATTGTAAATGGATCACCTTATCTGCTTGGGATTCATTCTCTGGCTCAGGAATCCCATTGATCTTCCCTCTTGCTCCAGGGCGGCGCCCAATGCGTACCCAGATGCGTCGGTAAACAGGTCGAAGGGCTTCGCGGTGTCGGGAATTTGTGGGGTGGTGTAATCGATGAACTTTTGTTTGAGTTATCGCACCACTTGTGTGTGCGCCTCCGTCCACTTAAAATGGGGCCCCTTTTCGTGTGAGCTCAACGAGGGGGCGGGCTACTGTTGCGTAGCCAGGCTCCAAACTGTATCTCTTACTCATTAACCCTCATAAATACTACGGATACTTCTGATTTCTGTCTCTTCCGCTACGTATAGCTATGTTATCTTGGTTCGTTTTCACTCTTCTTCTATTCATGCACCACAAGTCTATGGGTACCCCGACTACTGCAACTGGCCCGTGCTACCTTAACCCGATGCAACCCCAACAGTGTGAAAGCATATAGTGGACCATCAGGATGAGCCGGCACCCTCTCTCCCCCCCCCCTGGGACACTAAGGGCTGCTACACTTACCTGGAGGTCAAGAAGGCGAGGAAGGAGAGCCAGGCCTAGGCGAAGGGAGCTGATTGCGTAATTCTCGTTGCTGCTCGCGCCGGCGGCGTTTCCACGCTCGGATCAGCGCCGGACAACATTCAAGGTGATGTGCTGGTTCCCATGTTGCTCTTTCCTCAGGTGCGCCTCCCCATTTCACGTGATAGCGAACGGAGGCCCCGTGTCCCGCTGATCAAGGATGTACTCCACAAGGAATTGGTCAGTTGGGTTACCTGCTTCATTGGGAACTGACTGCCAACCCACTTGAGCTTCCCAAGGAACTTGGGCTTCCTGTCTCTGATTAGATGACGAAGCGTTTGGATATCTTAATTTTTAAAAACTAGTTTTTGTGATTTTCTATCATAATCTTGTCATCTATGACCCCCAGGAGGCAATGTTCTGTCGATTTTCGACATGCAACATTGCCGCCTGGGTTCACGCGTCCGATCGCTCCCCACACCCTCAGCAGTGTAGCATGATAACCACTTCCTTTTCTGCCCATCTTGTTCTAATTATTTGGAAAACAATTTACACAGGCAGATCTCGATCTGCATCATGCTGCGGCAGCAGAGCCGCAGTCGCCCGTCGCCCTTGAGCAGAGGGGCGTTAACGCCGAAATGGAGGATGCGGCTGAGTACATCAGCGCAGCCTCTGACACTTCTAGCGACTGTGAAAATGTCTTGGAATAGCGGGAAGACGAGATGGATGAGATCAGCGGCCCCTCTTTGGGGGCCCCACAACTGAGCGGCCGTCGCTCACGTCCTAGAAGGCGACCGCAAAGGAGAGGTTTAAGGGAATGTTGGGGCAGCCTAATAACCGGCAGGAGGTCCAAAGCTTGATTCCAAGCGTGGAATCAGCAAACCATCAACTGAGTCAGCTGCAGGGGGCCCACAGGAGGCCCGGCCGCATGTCTGTACGAGACATCGCTCGCCAAACTATCGCATCGCATAGAGCACGCGCCTGCAGCAGCAGTGAAACAAGACCACTCGAGCCCTCCTCAGCCCCCAACGGCACAGAATCAGCCGCAGACAGCGGATTATTTGTCTTTGGTGCGCAATCCACTGCCGGTTGGGAAACATGGAGTACGTTATGTCCCGTATAGGAGGTGGGTTAGGTGAGACGGTAAGCGACTTTCCCTCTGCGTTCCGTCACCGTGAATGGGCCTGTGTAGCGGGGCGCAAACTTTGAGCAATTGTTTAAGGCCGGAAGGTGTTTAGCGCTGAGCCACACCTTGTCGCCAACTGCGTACTCGACAACTCTGCATTTAGGATCTGCGCAATATTTCTGTCGCCACTTTGTGTAGTGAACAGCTGAGCTTCCCTGTTACTACGTATGTCTCCTCGGTATGACTAACTAGGTGTACACTCCACTACTGTAATCTATTCTCCATTCGCATTTAACAGACGTATCAATTTAATATAATATTAATTTCTAAAACATATTTTGAGTCCATATTTTTACGGGAAAACCCAGAATATTAGAACTGACTGTTGACCCTCCCAGAGGTCAGTGCCAGAGTCACAGCACCAACCTCACATCCAATCCCATGGCCGGTGTAGGCTAGCGAGCACTCTGATCCTATTAGGTTTTCCTTTTCCCTAAAAGTGCCCTAAATCCTTAAATATTCTATCTTATGTAAGCCCTTTCGAGCTACCAGGCCCCGAGGACTCACCTCGAAGGTCCATTGTAGTGCCCCTCCCCTGTAGGGTTCATCGACTCTTGTAACTTGACATTATGTTCTCCAAACTCGATCTTCACAATTCTTCTCTGCTTGATCGGCAGTTAATCTGCGTTTCCTTCTCTGCTTGATCGGCAGTTAATTAACGTCCCGCTTCCAGTATCGGGTGTGCCGACGCCGAAACCTCCATTTCGCGGGCGTGTCCCCGTCTACCGCATCTGGAGGTTCTCCTCCGCTGTAAGGTTTATCGACTCTTATTGCTTGACATTAATTTCTCCACATCTTGATCTTCACATTTCTTCTGTGCTTGACCGGCATCTAATTTTCGTTCCGCTTCCGGTATCGGTGTGCCGACACCCTCTCCCCCTCTTCGGGACAAAAAGTGCCTCGCCGTCCCCTTCACTCAGCTTCGTCGTTCCTTCTTTGCTTCTCCTGCTGTCCTCGTTGGCCCCGCTCCTGGAGGTCGATGTGTCTTCAGTCTCCCGCGAACATCATACCTCTGTTTCATGAAACTCGCTGAATCCCTGGGTTTCCATCAATGCTACTCGACCAAGACCGCGACTGCTGCTTCAACTGCCGCAATTACTGCTGCCCGTCCTGCTGCTGTTCCTTGTGATTTTAAAGTGACTCTCGCCTTTATATTTTTTTTCCATCTATTTAGTTATTTATTTATTCTTGTGTATGTTTTTCTTTTGTTTATTTTATTTATTGGGTCCCTTTTCTGCCTTTTCTCCCCCTTTTTTCCTTTTATCTCCTTATTATCCCCTGTCTCCGTTCATGTCTCCTTTATTGTTTCCTTTATTGTCTCCCTCTACTAGGAGTCTTCGGCGTCCCCGGAAGTCCCCTAGGGGAGGTGTCAGCTTCTGCTCTGCCTCGTGCTGTATTGCGGGGACATTGTGCTCCTTGTGTGTTGCCATCTCAGGTCTGTCTGACTCTTCTGAAGTGTGAAATGACTGGACGTTCCTCCTAACGCTGATCTACTCTTTCGCTGCTCTGTTGTGTCCCTCTATTGATGCCCCCAGTGCTGTTGTGTTGCTGCGCGTGTTTTTGCTATGCAGGTTTCCCCCTGTTTGCTCTCCAACTAAGTTTCCCTTGCTCTCCTCACATGTGCTATGCCAATTTCCTTCGCCAAAGTCCCCATGTGTTGTGTCAACTATAGGAGTGTGCGATTGGTTGGCAGATAAACTATTCATCCTGGCTGTACTTTGGCTAGTCTGCCCAGCGTGTGCCGCTGATTAATTTCAGGCGGTGATGCTAACGTCTGATTTTCGTGTATGAACGTCTCCTAACCAACGTTAGACCTCTGATTAACTAATGTTTAAAAATATTACTCAATTATCGATCGCTCGTACGTTAACTTGGGTATCTGTCCGCTAGTAGTAGTATTGCTACGCACCTTCCGAGCTCAGATTGGCGTCTTCTGCGAAGGTGGCAGTAGGTCTAAGTATTAACCTCTGCCACAACAGGGGAAGAGAGAACCAAGAATATCCAGGTCAGCTGCCGTTACCGGGTTTTCACAGATCATAACCTCGAACGGAGAAAGTTCCATCGAGGAATAGTGAGTGGTATTGTACGCTAACTCCAGAGCAGGTAGCAGGCCACCCCATTCTCTCTCGTCCGCAGCATCCGCTCCAAGGTCCTGTTAACCCTCTCCGTCTGGTCATCAGTCTAGGGATGGTAAGGGGAGGAGATTGCTCGCCTGATGTGGAACCATGTACACAGCTTGGACCACACCTCGGACTGGAACCGATGAGGATTTCTGGAAAACCATGACAGCGGATCAGGCGATCGCCAGAAGAACACCAGTGTCCGTGGCGGACAACGTTTCCCTTGTAGGGATGAAGTGGGCCATCTTGCTAAGGCTGTCCGCCAGCACAAGAATGGCGTCGTTTCCCGAGGCCGTACGGGGTAAGTCCGTGACGAGGTCTAGGCTCACGTGACTCCACCGTCTTGACGGAATGACAAGCTGCTGTAGGAGGCCAGCTGGTTTCCGACCGGCTGACTTCGAGGCTCGACACTGCGTACATGAATCCACGTAGGCGTTAGTGTAAGCACGCATGCCTGGCCAGTAGTAGTGCTTGCTAATGTCGAGAAACGTCGTCTTCCGGCCCCGATGGCCGGCTGTGACATCATCATGGTACTTATACAGGTAGGCCCAGTAAAGGGCTGCAGATAGGTGCTTGTGCTAGCCTGGAATGTTGCTGGTGCGCCCTTAAGGCCAAAGGGCATCACCTTACATTCACACAGGCCTAGGACCGAATGGAAGGGAGTTTTCCAGCGTTCCTCCCTTGCAATCCTGATCCGGTAGAAGCCAGACTCCAGGCCTAATAAAAAGAATTTGGCCCCCCCAGCATCTCCAGAATAGTGAAGATGGGAGGGAGAGGGAAGTCCGGAACGATCGTGAGTGCATTTAGGGTAGCGTGGATCGGGAGATCAAGGTATCGACAAGATATGCGATCAACCCCTGGTCCAAGAAGGATCCTCTGATCATACGGGCGCCTCGGCGGCAGCCCTGAGGGACGTTCATCAGGGAAAACCACGCGGTGTTCCCGCAACACGTCTATAATCTGACGAGCAGTTGCTTGTGCCGCCTCTGACACTTGTCTGAGTGGGTGTGTTCTATGGAGACTCTTGGCTAAGGATTCCTCTACTTTATCCGTCAGCGAAGTGGTTCCCGGGACCTCCGCATCTTCCTGACTGATGGAGGCTAGGGAGGTCCCGAACAAAGCACAACACAAGGCTCATATATCATCTTGTAGCATCATGTTCAAGTCTCCATTATGAATGAGAAAAGTCCCCAGAATAATAGAACTGACTGACTAGAATAAACAGAACTGGCCCCCGGTCTTCACTGGGGATCAGTGCCTGGCCTATCAGATAGCGGGGACATAGAAAAGCAGCGACAACACAGTCAGGCGACTTAGCTATAAAGCTGCTAACTACATAAAAATGCCACAATCAAAGATATAGTAAATAGTATTTATCTCTTTTACCATTTATTAGATCTCTAGAAGTCATATCTGGGGTCCAAAGTAGTGTCTATGCATTGCAATACACGGCAGGCGAGGATATCTAGCATATTGACCTTCGTAAGCTACGACTTTATCTAACGGTGCCCCAATCCCAGGAACAATTGGTAGTATTAATTCCTTTTCCTAACTAATAATGCCCTAGTCCCTAAAAATATTTAATATTTATTCCCTTTAGCGACCTAAGCCTCTACAGGTCACACCTGAGAGTGCCTGTGCACTATAAGTAGCGCACGGGCACTACAATGCATCTCTGGCGTGGCCTCTAGAGGCCTAGTATCAGGAAAAAGGAATAAATACTACCGAATATCTCAGGGATTAGGACACTATTAGTTCTATTATTCTGGAATTTCTTGCCTAACAATAATACGAACTCGAATGAATAATGGCTATATGTTGTGTTAAGCAGAGGTTTTAGGGAGAATCATAGATTTTAGTAGTTAGTTGCATAGTGTGCACCTAATCAGAATAGCTTAGGGAACAAACGTAGTAACAGTGTTGGCCAGCTGTTTACTATATTTGGGGGCCGTTCGGGGGACTTAAAACACCTAACCCGAGATCACCTGCAATAGTCTCCTCCTCTCTTTGTTTTGACACTTGTACTAACCTGTGGATACGAGGCAAAGCACCGATCTCAATCCGATGCTCCTTCGTAATGGCTGAGTGGTGCCCGCCCCTACTCCTTCAACCGAAGCAATCTCCGACGACAGGAAATTCCGACCGGCTAGTCCCGGGAACACGTCGCCCGAACTACCCCGCCCTTCCAGATCACACTGAACCGTTGCCGGGGACTACGCACCCAAACCCACCAGCCGAGAACACGGCAAATGACACGCACGGGAAAGCGATTGCACAACTCCGAAAGGACTCCACCTGGATGCAAACCTTACTGCTTCACAAGGGAGAGTCCCGAGAGTCAAGTTGCATGGGGCACCCTGTCCCCTGTGAAACCGCAGAGCACATGGCCTCTTTCCTATCCCTTATGGAGTATCGGTTCGAGAAAATGGAGTTGCCCGTGGGCAGTTGGGGCAACGAATTAGGCGAGTACCTTGCATGGAATGCCCGTGATTACGGGGATCTCCTCCGAGACATCGGCACGAATATGTCAGACGGGCTACGGCGAAGCGGGAGTTGACCCGAGGCTTTTGCATGATAAATCGTGCAGACATCATGCAGCTGATAGCAGCTAAGCCACGGCCTGGCGATCACAGTACTTACATCGCAACCTTTGGCCAGATTCCTTGTAAGGAGGCGTCGTTATCGGACGATGATTGGCTTGGGTATTTTCTTGGTACCCTCTCCCTCGAGTTGCGGCAGCTTGTCACAAAACATGGTACTGTTCACCACGAAGATTGGAGGGCGGCAGCTGCAGACTTAGCCACCCTAGCCGAACCTTGGAGGAACGAGGAAGCGGGTCACTGGAAGAGCGTGGCCGAAATCCATCAGTATCTCCCCGAAGATACTTGGCGATCCGGGCCTCTCGTTGTTCCCAGGGACGTCAATGCCCGGATTGAGCCCCCACCCTTTGACGGGGCAGGGGTAGTGTGTATTGGGTGCAAGGGAAGGGGGCAAGAGGCCCGAGAATGCCCTTCTGCCTCCCCCAGAGCTGAGAGGGAAGGCTAGAAATTAAAGAGGTGTGGAGGTCGGTGTCACTATGCTCGAGGCTGCCCAACATCGGCGCGGAGTGTGATAGATAATAGGCATAGCTCGTTGACCGCAAGTTCTCGTACTGAGGGAGCCAACCGTTCGAACAAAGGGTCACGGTGCAAGGTTAACACAAGGATAGTATCTACTGACCACCGGCTGAACAAAAGGCAGCAAAGGTGGCGTGCGCTGCCGCCAGCCAAACGGAGAGTGGACAAGGCAACGGCGGGGAATCCATTAGTAGAGAGTACGAGGGGTGAGCGACCCGACGTAAGTTATGCATATGAGTGTACAGGTGTTCAGTGCGCAGTGGCGACAGACCCTGCCCTGACGGGTAGCACACAGACCTTGTGCCCGCTTCGATTCGTGCCTATGCGCTGCCTGGCATGTTGTTATTATTTCGTGTTATAGAAGGGAGGAGGGGTGCTAGAGCACCATTTCTGCGTTATTGTGTCATCCACATAATTAGTAGTTTAGCATAGGATCACACAGACACTTGCGCAGTTGTATGATACCACACAATAGGCATGCGAACTAAGTAGCTGTGCGCAAATAAATACAGGCACCGGGGTAGAGAAACTAGTCATTAGGTCTACTAGTAATAGCCACTCGAATGGAGGCACTAATAGTGGGAGGTTTAGAGTAAAAGGAAATGCAGTATAGTAAAGGGTGTGGCAGGTGAAAGAAAGCACAAAGCGTAGCACGACCCTACAGCAGGTAGGGCCTCTACTCCAGAAACATGGAACATCCAGATAGCGACAATTGGGAAAATCGAGGTTAGAGAAGAAGAGAGATAAACAAACTCGGAGGGGTTCCCAGTTCGGACGAGGGAGGAAGTTGTATTGTACGGGCACTACAATGGACCTCTGGAGTGGCCTCTAGAGGACTAGTATCAGGAAAAAGGAATAAATACTACCGAATATATAAGGGATTAGGACATTATAAAATAGAAAAGAAGCTTAATACGATCAGAGTGCTCGCCGGCCGGCACCAGCTTGGGGCTGGGTGTGAGGCAGTTGCTGTGACTCTGGCGCTGACTCTAAGGAGGGTCGAGGACCAGTTCTACTATTCTGGGTTTTCTTCCCTAACAATAATAAGAACTCGAATGTATAATGGCTACTTGTTGTGTTAAGCAGAGGTTTTAGCGAGAATCATGGATTTTAGTAGTTAGTTGCATAGTGTGCACCTAATCAGAATAGCTTAGTGAACATACGTAGTAACAGTGTACTGTTCACTACACTACACACATAAACACAGGCTGCCAACAAGCAAGTAGAAGAGATATTTGGGGTTTATGCTACTCAGGCGTATTCGCTGCATTTGTTCTAATAATTTTTTATCGAATTTTAAAATTGTCTTTTTTTCCGCATTAAGTTCTTACTGCCACTGCGGTGTATGCGCAACGCCTACACCAGCAGCCCATGTGGGCGGCGCGAGAAGGCTGTGCATGTGTTCAGGACTTATGTGTCTGGGGAGTGCTGGGGTCTTCTGCAGCCTTTAAAAATACCCTAACTTATAGTTCCTGTCAATTTATTTGTTCAAAAGCGCAAATTCACGTCTTCTACCAAGATGGTGTTGTTTAAAGATATCGGAAAACCCGCCTCGGGTATGTGCGCCCAAATGCCCTACACCCGAAGGTTTTTCATGAATTGTTTGTTGGTTTGCTCACACTAGTTTTGTAGTATTTCAGTTGGTACCCTGGGAAAGGTGACTCTGTCTTCCACACGTTTTCCCGAGGAGCTGCAGAGTTGCAGCAGGCTGTCGCCTGGGAACACACTTTTTGAGGTGAAGGCAGGTAGAAGCTGTCTCTGAAGTGTATCCTATTGATTTATGAGTTCAGAATTTAGCACGTTCTGCAATAGATCTGGTTCCCAGCATTCCTGAAGCGTCTGCTGTGTCTCGACACGGCGCCCTTGAACCGCAGGCATTCGTCTGTTATATTCGCCGGCAGCATCACTCCTTTTACTGCTCGCCGTTTGTTCGTTTTGTGCAGACCTGCTTAAAAAGGGATTTCCTCATGAGAAACCCTGGGAGCTGGAGTACAAATACAAGTCGAAGAACCCGGTAGGGCGTGTGTAGCGAAGGAAGACAGAGCAGAGCAAGCAGTTTCAGAGGCAACTAGAGGAATACGACCTCAGGAAGAATGTGCTTGTCACCAGCCTTACATCGTGTTGTTCGCATATAAGCTTAAGCAACAGTGTGTCTTGCTGGTTTGTGTTTTAAGGGTTTGTTGTAGCTTACGCTTATAGCCGAGTGCATGCATTGATCTGGATTGTTGACACAAGTTGTTTTATATAGATTCAGAATCTGAAGCATTTGTTTTAGGTGATCGTGGTAGTGTTTGTGTAAAATAGACGGATAAATTACCCTTGATACAGTTTATTCTTTTTCTCGACAGCACCTTTTTGTTGGTGCAAATGAACTTCTGTACACGTGTTACGCCTCGACAGACACGCCTTCTCGTGTTTAGCGTTTATTGTTTGTTGCTGTTTTCTGTTGTTCATTTACAGCAAATTATAAACACTGCAGGAATCACTGGCATGAGTGCCTTCGAAGCCTCTTCAGCTCTCGTCTACTCAGCAGGAGATGCAACAGCAGAATTGAAGGTCTTTTCTGCTGGCCGTTCTTATGTTGACTTGTCCTACAAGGTACAGTGCTGCACTGCAAGCCAAGAAGGAATAATTAATGCGTATTAGTTGTAGCAACTTATCAAGAAAAGGTGCAACGTGGCAATAGCAAATACTGCAGAAAGCACATTATTGTAGTAGCTCTTCGTCTTACTGATGATCATTAATTAGCACCGATGCAGAAACTTGTAACGAATTACTTCCTTGTATGCGGAGAAGAATCTGCATTACGTAAATGACGAATAAGCAAACATACATGTGTGTGTCTATTGTTTCCTGCGTCCTTGTGCAATTATTCAGGTTCCTCAACTTCCCAATTTGATTCTCTCATCAAAATATGAGCGAAAAGGAGATAAATCAGGACTCGACGTGTTCGACTTCTCCACCGAATATGTGGCCCCTCGCTTTCACAGCATATTGAATGTCAGACCTTCCCTAGCTGCATAGTTTATTTACTCAACTATTTATTATTGAAATGCTTATTGATGCTTCAATAAGTTCAATTGGCTCTTCTTTCCACCGACGCCGTAATATTGGTTCTAACGTTTTTTATATCGGATTTTTTCTGTTTTCAAATTTCAGGTGAACCCCGTGATGAGGACTTTCGTTTCCTCTGGCACGTTTAGCTACGACCGTTTCCGTTTCGGAGGTGAGGAGCAGAAGAGGGAAAGCTGAGATACGTAGCGGGTGCAGGCTGTTTGTTTATGCTAATCAGCTTCTTTTTTAGCAAAATTAAACTTTAGTTCGTTGATTTTGACTTATTCATATGGGTTTTGTTCCCTCTTTAGGCGAAGTCTCCGGCAAACTCGACGCAGGTGGCATGAAATACGCTGTCGGTGCCTCTTACACCGGACAGACCCCTGGCAACAAGGGCGGCAGCTGGATGGCTGCAGTGAAAACGTGAGGCAGATCCTGCGATTTTTGTTTTTCTGTTTCATATCTATTTATATGTTAGGATTGACACATATATGGCATTTGCAGCTGCGCACACTCGCGCACGTGCCCTAGAAATTCATAGGCGCATGCATCGTCTGTTGCATTTTGGCTTGCAGGGCACCGGCTGGCAGCCTGATGTTTGGAAAGATAATAGGGAGTGTGAACGGAAAGTCATTGGATGGCCGTGGAGCAGAACTTGCTGCGGAAATTGAATACAACATTCCTGAGAACAAGAGCCACATCACTTTCGGCGGTTTGTGGTACATGAACGATGAAAAGGACACAGCAATCAAGTCAAAGATATCGCAGAACGGTCTCCTTGCTGTTGCCGTGACTCACAAACTCTGCAACTACCTCCATGCCACTGTCGGCACTCAGCTTGACGTGTCAAAGGGACAAAATGCAGATGGTGTGAAGTACGGTGTGAAGATCGATGTGATCGCCTGATTGGTCTCGGTGTCGAGGAGAAGACTCATGCATGCAACAACAGCGAACTGCGAAGACCCACTTTATTTTACCAGGAAGAAAAGCATCAAAACCGTATTGGTGGTGATGGTGCCTCGTTGCACAGCCGAAGAAAATCCCCATTCAGTCAGCTGCTGCAGCTGATAATCTTTTCGGCAAAGTCTGCAGCGGCAGTATGCTTTGGGGGGAATGAATGTCTCTTTTTGCAACCTGCTAAAAATGCATTGTGCAAATCACAATTGAAGAAGACTAGCTACTCACCGAGACAGGCGCTTCAAATTTGCGTGACTGTCGTATGTCTTGCGTCTTAGGGCGCAAAGTCAGCGGTGCAAATGTTTAACACTGCTTAAGCCTTTCCGTCCTCAGTTTATGGGAACCAAAATCACGCAGTGAAGTTTACGGAACTTCGGGCTGCTGGTGTTTTCGGCAATGGGCTAGAAAGAGGTGTGTTTGCATCGCGGATTCGTGGATATGTACCCCGACTGACCATTCGCTGTGGGAAGTTGTTTGCTGCGTCTATTTCAGCGGAAAGAGCACTTGCTTTCGTGCAAAAATCCCTCCGACAGGTGCACAAACACCACCTACAGAGCGACGTGTCGGTGGCAAGTACACCGCATCGATGAGTTGGTTTAAACTTGTGGAACATTGTTAAGAAGTAAAAAGAAAGCCGCAATTTTCATATATAATGGCATGTGACGATGCACTATCCGCGTCTGTAACGGATTATTGGGTAGGGCCCTACCTTTCCTTCCGTACCGAAACTGCAATTTCAACTACGGGAGTTTGCCTCTCATTCAACCGTTCTGCAGCATTTAATTATCTTTATAAGGCGATGAAGATGGCTTTTAGGATGTAGTTTTGTTTGTAGTTGTTGTAGTTCAATAGTTTGGACCAGAGCCTCAGTTTTTCTTGTGGCAGTACCAGGTCACTTGTGCCGACCGGGACGCTAATCCAGTGCCGGCCAAATCTGATGTATTTGGTTTCGATACGATGAAAATAATTGCTGTTTTCAGTCTTTGTGTTTAAATTGTCATTCGCTCTGCACATTTATAGCAGTGTTTCCACCTTATGCGCCACCCTCCACCACCCCGACCACCGCCTGACCGCCGGTGCAGAACAGCCGCCCCGCGCGACTTGAGGCTTTCTTAAACAGCCCCAACTAGTTGTGTCTTATTAGAAAAGGTTCCTAATTGTTAAATGTGCAGTGGAAGTTGATTTTGAACCATTAATCTTCTATGAAGCCTCGGATGAACCCGGAAGACGGCTCTCCGATCGACCCCCAACTTGCAAACAACGGCAAGAGCAAGAGCGGCAGCTTCTCTCCCTTAGTTGCTTCTCGTTGCACTTTTTCACTAAACTGTAAAATGAAATAAACAAGTTGATTTATTCCGACTCTGCAGTCTTGGGTGGTTCGCTGTATATCGGGGCGTCCATCCATGCAGAGGAGCGACAGAAGGGCACACTTTCGTCTTTCCTATGGCCCTCCTATCAAATGAAATGTACAGAAACAGCAAAAGGTACAGGTCACCAAACTGCAGCAGCAGCAGCAGCAGCAGCCTGAGCAGCCCCAGCAACAGCGAGGCATCAAACCTCCCGTCAAGCCCTTCACGAGAGGAACATGCTGGAAGTGCAGCAGCAGCAGTAGCAGCACCTGTTGTAACTTCTTCTGCAGCACGGGTTGCAGCTTCACAAGACTTCAAACCCCCTCCTAGCAACCCTCCTACCGCACATCTCCCTGCAAGGCGCCTACGGTCAAAGCGAAGCCGCAGAGAGCAGTCAGGTACAGCAGCAGCTGCAGGGACACGCGTAACGGCGGAAGCAGCAGCAGCCGCACCAACTCGATTGACAGCTGAATCAGCAACCACAGCACAAAGACAGCCTTCGGATGAGCAACAATCAAATGGCGCTCGAGAAAATGGGTCATTTCCCCAGCTGCAGTCTCCCCGCTGCCATAGCAGCAGCAGCAGCCACACCTGCAGTTGCATATGCGACAGCAATGGGATGATCGAACATATAGCATACTCAGAACATCCTACCGCGACTAGCGTGTGTTATTGTTCCTCAGTGCCCGACAGAAACGCACTCAGCACCACCAGGAACTACACCAGTAACAACAGGAGCTGCGGCAGCAGCACATGCAGCGGCAGTACTTGTAGCTGCAATACTTGCAGCAGGATCAGCAACGGCAGCAGCAATAACAACAGCAGGAGTAACATCGGGAGTAGAAGCCGCTGCTCCTTTTTACGATTCAGGCATTCGGTAAAAAGGCACCGTCGCAGGCATCGTCCGTGCCGCCATGGCAGCAGCAGCCGCAGCGGAAGCAGCAGAGACAGCAGCGGCACCAGCAGCAGCAGTAGCAGCGACAGCTCCTCTGGCAGCAGCAGCTGTAGCGATGCAGAGACAGTATCTCCATGCGGCAAATCTCCTATAAGCGTTTCCTCGAAATTACCCTCTGTAGCAACAGGGGCATGCAGAGCGGCAGAAGCAGAAGCACAATCGCCAGCAAAATCAGCAGCTGGAGCATCTACCGCAGCAGCAGCAGCAGCAGCAGCAGCGGGGGGCGCAGGCACAGCAGTAATCACACAGACACTATCAGTCTCTGCGGAGTTAAACTCACCAGGAGAAACAGAACCAGAGGCATCAGAAGAAGGAACAACAGGAGCAGCAGCAGGAGCAGCCGCAAAACGATCAACTGGGTCAGCATCAGGAACAGCAGGAGCACCAGCTACCGGAGCGGCACCTGCAGGTTCGGCATTCCTTTGTCGGTTTGTTGACTCCATCTTGCCTTTTGTTGGAGGATGGGAGTCTCTTTGTTCCCTCTCAAGAGTTTGCCGTTGCTTAAGGAAAGCGGTGTTAAGCAGCAGCTCGTGGCTGTCCGTGTCATTGCAGGAGGGCATTGTTTCTGCTGCAGCAACTCGCAGCAAAGGAATATCCGAGAGAAGGAGCAAAGGCAGAGTCTTTGCAGGTTTCATACCCACAATGCTGCTGCTGCAGCAGCAACGAAAGGAACAACAATATGTCTTCGACGCGTTGCAACAACTCACCGGCGGCAGCGGCAGCAGCAGCAACAGAATCACCAGCAGCACCAGCAGCATCAGCAACAGAGGAGTGGGACTGCTGTCTCCAGTGGCCATTCGGTCTGTCAATTTAAAAGTCTGCAACGCAGACGTCAACGATGGGGTTCCCGCCTCACTTCTGCGTGAATTGTCTCTGCTGCAGTTGCTGCAGCGGCAGCATGCATTTGCTGCTGTTGCTAACGTTGTTGCTGTCTACAGCGGCAGCAACATTTTCCACGGTAAAGGTGACCGTCTTTTCCACTGCCAGTACTACCGAAAGAAGCAACAACAATTGCAGCAGCAACAACAACAGCACCAGCATCAAAAGCAAGAACAGCAGCAACTGCAGCAAGAGCTACCCATCGTGAGATACGTCGGTGCTGAGCTGAAGGATGGCGTGCTCCATGTTTGCACTGAATTCCATCGTAGAAACCTGAAGTCCTTTTGGAGGGTAAGCAGACCCCAAACCCTAAACCCTAAACCCTGAACTCTAAACCCTAAACCCTATACACTAAGTCTCAGGACCCAACAGCTGGAAGGTTCGGGCCTTAAGCCTGTGCCTCAACATCAGTCCTTAAACCTGTTTGAGTATCTGCTCTGCTGATACTGTTGCTGCCGCTGCTGCTACATGCAGGAGTTGCAGGATACGGAATGTCTGTCATTGGGGGGTTCACACTTTTCCCGTTGGGTCGCTCTTCGCCTTTTTGAGGGCTTGCTGCAGTCTTTAGTTTTTGTCCATCAACAAAAGATTGTCCATAGAAATATTAAACCCGACAACATTTTAATTGCACTACACCACTATGTACACCCGGCTGTCGCCATCTCAACTACTACCAAGGGTCAGTCTACCCGTATACCTGCTGCAGCTGCTGCAGCTGCAGCTTCCTCTACAGCTGATGCTGCGGCTGAAACTGGAGCTCTGGGATTGTTCAATTGCTGCTGCTGGGCTTGATTCTCTAACACCTTAGAAGATGCTCATGCCCTTCCTGCTGCTGCTACTCCACTGCTGCTGATGCTGATGCTGCTGCTTAACTGCGTGTGTTACCCATTTGCTGTACTAGCTGTTGCTAAGTAGCAGTAGTCGGCGCTGCTACTGCTGCTTATCACATGTACCATTGCTGCTGCTGTCGTTGATGCTGGCTCCCCGATGTTGATGTTGCTGGTTCTTCTGCTGCTACTGAGAGCTGGGCTGTGGCTGCCCTGTAGGCGTACAGGCATAAGGGCAACGACAGCACCAGCGTAGACTTCATCACCTCCGCAGGATATTTGTGGGCATGCGCGCAGCTTTGATGATTTACTCCCGTTTTATGACTCCTCTCTTTGCATATCAGCGGTCTCCATCCCCAGCAACAGCAGCAGCAGCAGCGGCGGCAGTAGCAGCAGCAGCAACAGCAGCAACAGCGCATGGGTGCTCGGTGTGCAAAGATGCAACAGCAGCAGCAGCCAACTGCTCCTCTCCCTTTGAGTATTTTGACGCTGCTGTTGGGGCTCCACAAATAAAATTGAGCGACTTCGCTATGGGCCGCTTCCTCGCTCAAGACGTCCGACTGACACCCGAGAGTAAAGAATTGCTGCTACTGCTGCTGCTCCTGTTGCTGCTAATATTGTGTTTATCTGTTGAAACCCCACACATGCCTTTCTCTCACCTCCACAAAACCTAAACCGTCATTCCGCCCACACCCTAAGTTATAATTTCTCCTGAACCCTAAACCCTAGTTACTGGCTTTCTTAGTTGCCCTTTGCTGCAGACCCTCGCGACAGAGAGCGTTCGCTTCGGGAGAGTCAACGATTACCGTACAAGGCTCCAGAGTTGCTGCTGCTCCGCGAGCAGCAACAGCAGCAGTACCAGCAGTACGGGTATGAGGTGGATGTGTGGTCTGCTGCTGTTGTCTTCTTTGAGTTGGTTACATGTGAACCTCCCTTTTGCTGCAGCAGCGAACTCGTGCATTTTATCGAGTGCTGCCGCCTTGTAGGAACTCCTGTAACAAAGCAGCAGTGGATGCATATCCTTGGCCCCCTGCAGCAACAGCAGCAGCAGCAGCAGCCAATGATTCTGCAGGGTGATGAGGAAAGAGAAATCTTGGAGGAGAAGGCTGCTGCGGCAGTCTACCCGATGATGTGGCTCGAGATGCTGCCTCTATGGCCAGCCCCTCGTTGGCAGCAAATGCTGCATCAACTGCAGCATGAGGAGCAGCAGCTGCTGCAGCAATGGGGAGCCTCCATCAGCAACTATGGGACTCCAGGCGAAAAGCAGCAACTGCAACAGCTGCAGCAGCTGCTGCGATTGGTACAGGAGGCTCAGCTCAAAGTGGTGGAGAAGCGACACTGCAGCAGCAGCAGCACCTCGCCCTCGCACCCTGCTCCTGCATCTCCATTACCAGCGGCAGCACCGACAGCAGCAACAGCAGCAACAACAGCATCAGCAACAGGGCTGAGGGAGGAGGAGGCTACAGAATCGGAGAAAACTTTGCTGAACTTCGGGAGGTTGATTGGCTCTGGGCCGTTGCTGCTGCTGCAGCAAACCCTGACAATCGACAGAACACAACGGCTGCCAGCAGGTCTGCTGCTGCTTGTGCTGCTGCTGCTGCTTGTGCTGCTGCTGCTACTTGTGATGCTGCTACCACTGCTGCTGGTGCTCATGATTCTGTTGAAGGTGCTGCGTGATATTGCCTTCAGTACGGAAGCTGATGCTTTTTCTGTTGTTGCTGTGGGAATTCATTGCTGCTGCTGCTAATGTTGAACAGACAGTGCTCTGGAGCTGCTGCAGCACTGCATAGCCGTAGAGACTTACAGAAGCCGCCTGGAGACGGTTGCAGCAAGGTGCGCAGCACGAACCGCAGCTGCTGCAGCTGCTGGTGGAGGGCCAGCGTGGCCAGCCGCCGCAGAAGCAGCACCACATGCGCCAAACTCAACGCCCCGAGAGTGCTGCGGGAGCTTGAACAACCGAAGCGCCAAACGCAGCGACAGCAGCAGCAGCGGCAACAGCACCAGCAGCATCAGCAGCAGCAGCCCCGTCAGCAGCAGCAACAATATTTGCTGCAGCACCGTCAGTAGCAGCAGCAGGGAGGACGAGACAGCTTCTAGCGAAAAGTGCAGTCCTAGCATCAGTACCTGCAGCAGCAGTAACAACAACACCAGCAACAGGCGCACCAGCAGCAGCAACAGCAGCAGCGTTGGGATCCCGTGTTGGTCAACTATCGTTAATCTGGCACGGGAATGCTGCTATCGTAGCAAAGAGCGACAGCAAAATGAGGCCGCAGCAAAACGGCGGCTGCTTGTGGAGATGAAGAAAAACAACACAAGTGTTGTCAATGCACGCCAGGAGCAACAACAAGCACACCTGCTGCTACAGCAACAGCAGCAGCAACAAGAACAGTGCAACAATTTATGGGAGGAAGCAGAAAGACTGCTCCTACCTTTTTTTGAAATATCTGTCAGTTTCGGCTACCGCACCCTTCCTGTTCCCTGCGCTACTGTTGTTGCTGTTGCCTCTGCTGCTGATGTTGATATTGCTGCTGTTCTTGCTGCTACTCCATACCTTCACCAAACCATTCTTCCTATCGCGGTCTGGCGTAAGTGCTTGCTCCTGTTGTTGTTGTTGTTGCTGCTGCTGCAGATGGACACTCTAATTGGACTGCAACATGAATTCCAGCTGCAGCATCAGACGCTGCACCTGGCTGCAGTGTATGTACACGTCGTGTTGCAGCAGCAGCTTGTGGAAGAAACGGCGATGCATCTCCTTCGGCACAAGTGCGAGGCTGGGAAGCTGCAGCTGCAGCTGACTCTGCTGCACCAGAAGCACCAGCAGCAACAGCAGCAGCAACAGCTGCAGCAACAACTGCATCAACAGCAGCAGCGGCGAATGCTGTCAGTGCTGCCAATGTCCCTGCAAAGCAGGCGTGCTGTCGCAGCCGCAATAACAGGAACTAGTGGTCTAAAACACAGTGACAGCACTCGGTGCAGCGGCAGCACCAGCAGCGGATATGACAGCAGCAGCAGCAACAATTGCAGTGAGGACACAGCAGTAGAAAGTAGCACCCTATGCAAGCGGCCCCATCCTGAGGCAGCCTCAACAACAAAAGAAACAGCAGCAACAACTGCAGCAGCAGCAGCAGCATGCAGCACGCCCTTTCATCCAAAGGTGTGCAGCAGCAGCAGTAGCAGCAACAATGAGTTTGACTCGTGCCGCTGCTGTCCACAGCAGCAGCAGCAACTAACCCCCGAAATGCGCAAGCCTTCATGCATTAACGGTGGAGGCTGGCTGCAGCAGCATGCCCCAGCAGTACAATCAGCAGCAGCAGCAGCAGCGCAGCAGCAGGAGACGTTAGAGCTGCTGCTGCTGCACCTAGCAGCAGCAGCAGTCTGCCCAAAGCCTGTGTTGCAGCGGCTTTGCTGCTGCTCAGTTGCTGCTGCGAAGGTCGCCGACGTGTTTGTGGAGAGAAGCCAAGAGTATTACAAAACAAATAATGCTTCTGCGTATGCGGAGTCTGCTGCTGCTGCTGCTGCTGCTGTTGCCGCAGCTAATGCCTTCAACAAGCAGCTGACTGCTGCAGTGGGAGCAGCAGCAGCCACCGTTGCTGACACAGTCGATGTTTCCAGCAGCAGCAACAACAACAAAAGCAAATACCCCACACGGAAAGTATTCCAAGGCATTACCCATGAGCTCGTTATGCAACACGAACTAAGACAGCAGCGGGGGCAGCTGGAACAGGAGAAACAGCAACAGCAGCAACAGGCGAACGATTTGCTGCAGTGGTTAGGTTGCTGCAATTCCGAGACCCCTAATATGCTTCCTGAGTCGAACGCAGCACTGCCGACTTCATTAGCAACAGCGCCAACGTCACCAGCAGCAGCAACAACAGCAGCACATGCTCGTGCTGCAGTCCAGCCACTGGAGGTGTTGCTGACAGCAGCAGTTTTGTTGTCAGAAGAAGAGAAGCTGTTGCAGCTGCTGCAATTTGATTTGCTGCAACACGCCTCTCCCTATGCCGTCCTTTCTACTCTCTGGTCGGTCGCCGAAGCATCTGCTGCTGCTATCGCAAAGCGCGTGCTGCAACAACAACAGCAGCAGCAGCAGCAAGAACAGCCCCACACAAGGCAATTCCTCCTGTGTTCTGTTGCTGTGGAGGCCCTCAGAGCACGCCCCGCTTGCCCTCCTCTGATGCTAGAGCAGCAGCAACCGAAGCAACAAGACCAGCAGCAGCAACAGCAGCAGCGCCACCAGCAAGTGTATCAGCGGTGTAAGGACTACAGCTTCTTGCTGCTGCAGCTGTCGCTGTATTCTCTGCCACTTTCTGCTGCTCCCCCTATCCTCCTCGCGCGATTGCTGCAGCTTTTGGCAGTTTATACTTTCTACCCTCACGTCGTCAGACACACACATTCTTGTTGCTGCTGCTTTAATAGTAGCAGCGCCAGTAGCAACGACAAGTACAGGAGGTGCACCCCCACCAGGTGCAACGACAACGAACACAACAACAGCAGCAATATTAGCAGTAACTGCAGTATTCGACGAGGTTGCTGCAGCAACACTGGGGGTGCTCCTCCCCTTCTCTTTCTGTTGGGCTCCTTGTGCTTGCCTCCTGCTGCACGGCTTCTGTCCGCTGCTGCAGCAGCAGGGCCTGCTGTTGTTGCTGCAGTACGGCATCATGTAGAATGTATAACCACCTCTCTAAAGGCTAAACTTCTGCTGCGGCGATCTCTTGTGCTGCACTCTGGTGCTGTTGCTGCTGCTGCCGACGGAACTGCTGCTGGAACAGCAACTCTGCAGCTCGACAGAGAAGGTGCTGCTAACGTTGCGCTGCTGCAGCAGGCAGCAGACGCCTATGCGATGCATGCAGAGACAAGCACCTGTTGCTGCTGCCGCTGCAGAACCTGCTGCAGCAGCAAAAGCAGCAGCAGCAGCAGCAACAGAGCTCCGCATTTGCCGTTGCCTTTGCTGCTACTGCTCGTTCCCACGGAGCAGCAGAAAGCTGCATTGAAGGCTTTAGAACACTAACCTAACATGTCTACATTATATTAAACGAGGTGTACATACACCTTGTGACGCTTGTCGTTTGTTTTATTGTGTTTGTGTACACACTGCAAGACGTCAATACACGAATAACTACGTAAGACATTTATACATAATAACACCGTTATATTTACAAATATAATTATAAATATATATGGTTGTGCTTTTAAAGGAAAGAGGTGAAAATATACACTTAGACTGCTTCGCATGTGTTAACACAACACACATCCGAAACCCTAAACCCTAAACTCTAAACCCTAAACCCTACCTAAGCCATAAACCCTTATGTCTACACACTAGGCCCTAACCACTCAAATCTAAACCACCCTAACTAATGAACCCTAAACCCTAAACCCTAAACAATTACAAAACACTCGTGCCTACATCTTAAACCTCGGCTTTTGGGGTTTAGCAAGCATGCCATCATACCATACACCCTAAACCCTAAACCCTAAAACATTATTAGCCTGGTGTTGTTCAGACAAAAAAATGATCCCTCCAAGGAAAAAATGTTCTCTACTATTGATGCTGCACCTGCTGTTGCTGCAGCCGCTGCAGCTAGGCCTGCAGGTGCTGCAGCTGCATTTTTTAATGATGCAGCAGCAAACCCTTTTACTTTTTAATGAACTTTATTGCCTTCTCAAAGACAAACCTGAAGCAGCAAACAAAAGCAAGCATTTCCTACTGCTACTGCTGCAGCTGGTAATGCTGCTGCTGCTGCTACTGTTGTTAATGTGTGCAACTACGCACGGAATCACAGCAGCAACAACAGCATTAACGGCACAACAGCAATGGCGGGAGCAACAACAGCACAGCAGCAACAGCAGAAGAACAATGGCAACAGCGACACCAGCAGCAAAAGCAACAGAAAAGGGAGCAGCAGCAGCTGTAGACGATGCCCACCTCCCTGTCCAAAACCCTGGGAATCTGAATTGATGGAGTACGGATGGTAGAGGGTTTTGCTGCTGATGTTGCTGCTGCGGCAGCAGTTTCCTTTCCTTAAGATGCTTGAGAGGCGCAACAGGAGAGGTGTAGCTATGCCTGTAAAACCATTCCCTTCTTCTTTTGTAATTCCCATCGAGCTGATCGCAAAAGACAATATACTGCCGCTTGCGGCAAAGAGAAGCACTCCTCTTCCCCTTAGGAACTGCCATCCTGCTGCTGCTGCTGTGTTATTGCCGTTGCTGCTGTTGCTATTATTGATGTAACTCCTGCTGCTGCTGTTGTTGCTGCTGTTGTTGGCGTTGCTGATATTGTCCCCGTCCCTGCTGTTACTGTTGCAGTCGCCGCTGCTGCTCTTGCAGTCGCTGCTGCTGCTGAGAGTGCAGCAACAACAACGACAACTACAAACCCGCCTGCCGCTCCAGCAGCAAGGCTAAAATAAGCGGCAACTACCACCGCAGCAGCAGCAAATTGCTGGATGTGGGTATTGCTGCAACTGCAGCACGTAGCAGCAGCGGGTGTATATGCGGCTCTGAAGGGTTCAGCGAAAGAATAAAGTGAATTCATCTAAAAAGAAACAAAATATACCTTCCCAACGAACGCAAAGGCTGCAAGAAGAGCAGCGGCTGCCATTAGGCTCCTGGGGGGGCCCCACCACAGCTGCAGCAGCAGCGACAGCAGCAGCGGCGGGAGGACGAGCAGCTGCTCAGGAAAGGGAAGCGACCTTTGCGAATCAAATAGAAGCATAATAAAACAACATACAACTTGTGCAGTTAAGGCTTAAATTTAAATATATTAGTATACTATTCTTTGTCAACTGGAGACACACGGGAGACCTTCAGTGGCGCCTCCCCAGCAGCCGACAGCTGTGCTTCTCGTGTGCGGCGTACATGCACCTGAATGACACTGCCCCTGTCTTCCTTCACTTTCATTATTTATTGTTTCATTCTTATTTTTATTGGCTCAGCACACGCATGCATGCTTTCAAAGAAGGTGCACATACACTCAAACAGCCTCGCACCTTCCCACGCGGCCCAGTGGACCACCCTCTCCTTTTCCCCTTTTATGTGATTCCCCCTTTTCAAGATTGACTTCCCTGAATTAGACTGCTTATTTACACTCAAATTTCTGGGGAAAAGCAGGGATTGACCCCGCTGCACACGTGGAAACGCATACCGCTTCTCTAGCAGCAGCAACAGCAGAAGAAGCAGCGGAAGCCGCGATATAGACGGCAGCGACAATAGTAACAGCAAGAGAAGGAAAGCAGGGATATCAACACCATCAGTAGACGCACCTGACGGGACACGTGCAAGAACCACAGTCGCTGCTGCTGCTGCAGCAGCTGCATCAGCAACAGCTGCATCGGCAAGAGCTGCAGCAGCAATAGCTGAAACAACAACACCTGCAAGAGTATCAACTACAAGACCAGCAAAACCAACTGCAGTAATAACTGCAGCACCCGCAGCAACAGCAGCAGGAAGCGGTGCAGCAAAATGAAAGGTTCCCGCAATGGTTATGCTGCTGTTGCTGAGGGGCCAAAGCCCCATGCAATGTTCAGGTGTATTGTGGCTGTGCTGCTGACGATTGCTGCTGCAGCAGGAGCTGCAGCAAGACACATTCCCGTAGTGCGGCAGTGCTGCTTGCGACGACGTGCAGCCGCTGGGGCGGGGACAGATGCAGGAGACAGTGCAGCAGCAGCAGCAGAAAATATGGAAGAAGGTGCAGTTTCTCTTAGGGATATTCGCAGCAAAGATAAATTCTCAAACCAAGGCATCTCTATGCAGTCAGAATAAGCTGCTTCTGCTGTTGCGGTTGCTGCAGCTGTTGCTATTTGCTGCGTTGCTGTTGTAAATTTTTGTTGTTGGTTTGTTCGTTGTTGTTGTTGTCTTTCTTCTTGTTTTGCTGCTTTTGCTTGCTATTGTATTTGTTGCTGGTGCTGCTTCTGCAACTTCTTCTGTTCTGGCGGCTTCTGCTGTTATTCGCACAGTTGTTGCAGACGCTGCAACCACTGACGCTGCTGCTCTCGTTGGTGGTGCTATTGCTTTTGCTACTGGTGCTGCTGTGCATTTTGCTGTTATGTGGGTGAGTGTATGTATCAGCAGTCAGGCCAGCAGCAAGCCTGTGGGACTAGCATCCTTCTAGTGTGGGTTGTACGTACACCGCAGGACCCAATCTGAGGGGTTATCGATAAAGAAACTTGTTATTGATGGAAAAGGGATTGCACTTGCAACCACTCCAATAGATCAGGACAAGTGCTTATTCGGTAAGACGGCCTGTTTAGTTTAGGTTTTACAGCTTGTGGCCTTTCCATCATTGCCAGGAACAAGGTGCTTTTGGGGCCAGTGCAGCAGCAGGAGCAGCGTAAGACAGTACAGCAGCAGCAGCAGCAATGCCCAGTGTAACAGCAGCAGCGATCCAAGCAGCAGCCGCGTCAGGCAGAAACAGCAGTATCCAGTGCTGCATGCAGTAGATTATCCTGCTAAAGTTAATAGCCTGCGGCTCTGCGCGTCTTTATTTCCTGTTTAATACTTTTAATTTGTTTTATTTCTAGCTTTTATTGTATCTTCTTTGTCCTTGTCTCTCTGCTTGCGTTTTTATTTTTTAGAAGTTTTGGTCTTGAACCCCGGAAGTATCGCCGTTGGCGTTTGCCGCTTTCCTCAGCCAGAAGAGTTTTCTTCTTTTTCCATTCTCAGCAGCAAGGACAGATGGTCCGCGACAATGCACTAGGGGCTATTAGGCTTTCGGGTTTAGTGTTCAGGGTTAAGGGTTGAAAATCCACAGTCTTGGTGCTTCGGTTGATACCATATTGTCGAGGGTTTAGGGTTTGCGTGCAGCTGGATGGCTTCTCTTGGTGGTGAGGAGGGACCAGCAATTGAGGCCGGCGATGTAATAGTAAGTTGTCAATTGATTCTACTCCTAGGGTTTAGGGTTTAGGGCTTGGGGTTTAACCGATTTGTTTTGTTAGCTCTTAGACTTCCGCCTTTCTGTGGCTGTGTAAATGGCTGGGTATACTGGCCCCAACCACAAACACTGAACCCTGGCTAGCAAGGGTTTGCATTTTCGGGTGTAGGGCTGCTAGACTTTTATGGTTTATCGTATCTCAGTTTGCTTGTTTTCGTATTTCCTGTGCGTTTACGGATTTCCATGTTTTCTGTTGTGTTATTCCGAAGATCTGCATTCTTATTTGGCATTTCGTTCTTCCTCATTGTTCTTGCGTGTTTCCGCTTCATCACTGTCAAATTTCTGTTCCTTTGTATAGTTGATTTTCATGTTCTGCATAGTCGCATTGTTTTTTCCTGCATTTTCGAGCAGGGCTGCGCAGTGGATCAATCGGACACTCCTGCCCGCGTTGCTTTCTTCTTGAACGGTATTTGTCTCTCGGCGTCCGCGAAGTCAGGTTAGAAGAGCGCACAACAAACCATGATTAATATAAGTGCAACAAATTAGTGAAGCAAGCGAAATTAATGCGGTATCAAAGAAAGATAGTTCAAAAAGAACCAAACAAATACAGCAACGGTGAAATGCAGCATACAGAGTGGAAGGGCCAGTGGCAGCCGTATCTTGGTATCTGTTTATTTGGGCAAACATCACAAATATATTGCTGTTTACGGTATTTATATTACTTAAGCGTTTTTTACTCGCATTGGGGGGTCTGTTGCCTTCTACAGGTATTCGAGGAGAGGTTTGGCCTGCGGTGTTCATTACAGACGGTGCATGTGTTGAGGTAAGAGAGGCATGCTGGCTTTGTAAAAATTAAAAATGCTGTTATTTCGGAGATAAAATAAGAACATTTAGTTAATCAGATGGAAAAAGTTGGGCCATTTGCCTCAAAACAAAATTGAACGCTAGACCTCAGGGTTTAGGGTTTAGGGTTTAGGGTTTTCCTCTGTGCCTGTGATTTCCAGTTCGCATTCTCTGGCGAACGTTTGCGTTACTTGGGGATGCTTCGAGAGAGGGGTTATAAGCCCTTAATGGCCAGTCGAAACCTGCTCTAAAGGATTCGGGTTTGGGCTGTACGCACACTGGAGCTGAAGCACAAATCGCTCTAATGATATACACTCTAGTTGAACAATCAGTTTATCTCTATGTCCGCAGTGTTGTATACATAAAGACAGTGGCGCTGGAGTCTGCATAGATCTGTGGCTCCTTCCTTCTTGCCCATTTGCATCTCCATGCAGCTTTTGCTGCATCGCCAAGCAAAACCTGGCTGAATTAAAATGTCAAATGCAGCACACAAGAAAGACCTGCAGCAGCTAAACAGCAGCAGCAACGGCACGACCGAATTAGTTAGTTAGTTATATATTTTTATACAGGTTCCATCGTTTGTGGCGTAGGGTTCACGGTTTAGTCTGAGAGCTTAGCTACTTAGGAGTCTACAGTTGACGTGCTTAGAACTGACGTTACATTGTTTCATCGTATACGAGACAGACTACCAGGGGCTGTGTCATGATGGGAAAATACGGGCAGTAGCATGCGTCCTTAGTACTGCTTTCAGCAGGATATCGGTTGCTCAGGGCTTTTCCTAATACACTGCAAATGGATTTCTAACGATTAGTTTTGCTTCCGTTGAAATAATTTGTTCTACTATTGAGCGTTGAAATCCGAGAAAGCGGAAACCTTTCTGATCCCCCTGCACTCGAGTGTGTGTTGTCGGCGTGACCGTTTGTCATTTTTCACCAAAATTACGAGAGTTCTGTTATCTTTGCTTTATGGTCCATAATATATTTGTTGAATTGATATTATGGGGAGTTAATCAGAAGAATACAACGGCACGCCGCAGTGGAAATCAGCTGCTCGTGTCAGGGACAGCTGTAATGAAGGAAACGTGCGATTTCTGCTCAAAAGAGTTGAACTGGAGGCATTTAGATCGATTAAAATAAATCTAATGCATCTGCAAATTTAAATACCTGTTGAGTTCAGGAATTGTTAAACCCAAGACAACCAAAATGTAACAAGAACCAGTGGTTCGGCTATCCGATATTGGGTTGGGTCACTTGCACCCGCCGACACTCCCGGCGGTCATTGACGCAGTGTTGCGTTTTTCGGGGTTTTGTTGATCTAAATTGATCAGTATTTCTTTTTTTCTCGAGTTTGTCTCGCAATTACTTCGACCTCCCTATTGCCGAATTCCTGCCAAACTTGAGGCAGAATTAAGTACCCGTTTCCCCGTCGTTCAGTTGACTGACCTCGTCGCAGCATTCACTGAAAATATTCCCATTTACTCAGCCTCTTCACTTCACCTTTTCTTTGTTTTGGCTTTTCGCAATAATTTGGGACTCATCAAAGAAAATATTCTCCCAATATACCCCCAAAGAGGGGTACCAAGGGCTGCAGGTATAACCGAGGTTTGTCGCCGTTTTTTGTAAGGCTTATATTGCTCTGCAAATCTTTTCTTGTTTTGTACCGTTTTATTGTTTGTGTTTGGCTTAATTGATTTCCTCCTCTCCTTTTCCTTCTTGAAATCCATTTCGCTCCATTATCACCTTTTCCCTTCGCCCGTGGGCTCGATCCTTCGCCAGGTCTCTAGTTCATATCCTCTTGAACTTCCACCACGAGAAGAATAAGAGGGTTTAGGCAGAGAGAAAAGGCAAATAAACCCTTGAAATGCAACAGCTCGGCAGACAGTCCGCTTCCTACGCAGCAGCTTTCCCCGCCCTCTCGGAGGTATATAACCTCACTACAATTCTCGAACCAGAAGACGAAGCAAGCGGTCGAATTGCAACAAACAGCAGCAACAGCAGCAGCATCAAAACTAGCGAGTCTGTTGCTGTGCCTGCAGGGACAGCCCAAACAGGACAGCCTTTGGCCCCTTCGGACGATATCTTGACAGCACCCTCTGGCAGCAACCAGAAGCTGCAGCCTGTACAGGAAGCAGACAGCAGCAGCGAAAGCAGCAGCAGCAACGGCAGCGGGAGCAGCGACAGCAACAGCGGAGGAAACCCTAACGGTGGATCTGCAGAGACATCAGCGAATTGCCTGTCTTCTTTTATTCGCCCTCCCAACCTGCGCTATGCTCATTCGCCCGACACTTTTAGGCCAGCAGTTGCTGCTGAACGGCCTCTCCGAAACCCTTCTAAGGCCATTCGTCAGCAGCAGCAGCACCATCACAAGCATCAGCACACGCAGCAGCAGCCGCATCAGCACCAGTCTCCTCCTTGTACACCTCCGCAGAGGCGCTGCAGACCTTCTAATGGTCCTCGACCTCCTGTTGAGTTGCCCGTGAGTCCATTTGTATTTCAGAGACAAATTCCAACACCGCCGCTGCCACCTCCGCCTGCTGCGGAGAGCAACCCGAGGCAGCAACAACATCAGCAACAGCAGCACCAGCAGCAGCAGCAGCAATACCAGCAGCACTCGCAGCAGCAGCCGCTCCAGCATCAGCAGCAGCATCAGCATCAGCAACAGCAATTGCAGGTACAGCAGGCTCAGCAGCAGCATCAGCCGGGTTTATTGCAACAGCAACAGCAGCAACGCGCAGCTGTTCGACAGCAGCGTCAGCAGCAGGGTGCACATATGTGTGCTCCTGCTGCTGCTTTAAGAAAGGCAGGTGCAGGTGCTCATTACCTGCAACAGTTGGAGTTGGTGCAGGGTTGTGGGTCTCGGAAGAGTTTTGCTTCTGCATCTGCTGCATCTGGTGGTGCTGCTGGTTGTTCTGGCACTGTTGCCGGTGCTGCTGCTGGTGGTGCTGGTGGTGGTGCTGGTGGTTCTTCCTGCTGTACCGTGCCGGGTGTACTGAGCAGCAGCCCTGCAGACGCTTGCCGCCGTCTGCCGTATCCCCTGAACAGTCTGTGTCTGCTGCCTCTTGCAGACAATACATTTAGAGCCGTCAACAGGGGCTACCAACGGGAACTGCAGCGCCAAAGAGTAGCAGGGGTAGATGTATGGAGGTTGTCAGGTGGGTGTATTTTACCGCGGCTGGAGGGCTCAGCCCTTTGCTGCTGTCTAGTCGAGGGAGGCCCCAGAGCCCTGCAGAGTCTGCAAGAGGCCTTGCTAAGCTGCGTACAGTTCCTGTATCGAGAAGGCATCAAGCCGTTTGCAGGGGAAATAGCCCATCAGCTGCGTAAACGTACTGAAGCAGCCGCGTGGCTGCCTTCTGAGGTCGTAGGGCTTGCTATGACGACCCCAGAAGTGTTTGCTAAGATAGAAAGAAGAGTAAAGGGAGAAGACGGATGGGTTGTTCTCTTGAAGAAACAAAAAGAACCGCCAGAGTTCAAAGGATTTGTAGACACCCGAGCCAAAGACAACGTCTACTCCCAAGAACAGTGGATAGAGTTCAACAAGTAAAACACTGCAGCCATCAGCTCATGCATGCATGCGGATAGCAGAGTTTCTGTATATTGGCTGTCTTCTCTGCCACCTGCACTGCCACTACGTAGCTAGCCCTTAACTTCCACCTTCTGCATGCTGCAGAGAAAAGGAAGACTAACGGATATTCAGGGTTTGCCGGCTTTGTTGTGAATGTCTGTGTTTCTTGCTTTCTTCTCTTAAGCATATTTTGAAACCTTGTTATTCAACTGTAGCACATTGCCACTGCTTTTAATGTTATGTTGCACTTGGATTTGTTGATATGCTTCTCCTGCCTGTGCTGCCTGCGTGCCTTCTGCTTGCGTGACTGCAGTTACTTTATAGAGAAGCTGCGCCAGGGAAGCAGCACGTCTCTGTCTTCTTTTTCCGAAGGCCGATATGCCTTGGCCGAGCACCTGCGGGAAGAAGTCCCCGCATTCAAGAAGATGCGTCTCGCCCACCTAATTAGGATGATTCAACTTGCTTCTTGGAGTCGTGTGCTCACATACAGAGATAAAGCGCTTATTCCCGTTGCTGCCTGCCCTGCAGCAGCAAAAGAATTCCTCCAGAGACACTGCCCCGATCCCAGTGGAGACCGAGCAGCCGCCGCCGCAGCAGCAACTGCTCACCTGCTGCGGGTGCTGAAACGCATAGTTGACGGAGAGCCCTTAGGGATTTTCTTAGCCCAACTTAAGGATCTGATACGCTGGTCGACGCACGAGCGGCTGGATGCAGGGGTGTACGGGCATCCTAAGCTGCAGGATCTGCTGCTATCGGAGCCCTTCTCCCTTTTCTACCGCCTCTACACCCCAGAGGGAAACGAACACTGCACGTATGTTCAGTCCAAGCAGTATCTGCTGCCAAGGGGAGCTGTGCTACATAAGAAAGCAACAGTTGTATGGAGGCACAAAGAATGCCCCATGGGCTTCCAGCCCTCTCCCCTCAACGGCAGCCGCATCTGGCAGTTCAAAGCCCTCATCCCCATTGAACCTCAGCAAGAAGAAGAACAGCCCAACCACAACCAAACAAAACCATGGAGTCAAGTGCAACTCCAACAAATGCAAATGCAACAGCAGCAGCACCAGCACCAGCAGCAGGGGATAAGTTCTCTTGGTCCGTGGTGGCAGGCAGACGCACAAGACCCGAACGTCCCCTCTCCAGAACTCCTCTCCGAACAGCAGCAGCACCACTACCAGCAGCAGCAGACACCGCTGCAACGCCATCTGCAACAGCAAGGATGTGGGACCAGCACCTTCAGTGGCAGCGGTAGCACCAGCAGCGGATTTATGCGCGACGGCGATTGGGCAGAGCAGGAGGCATTCAACTTTGAATCAGAAAGAAGAAGCGAAAACATCCACTGCCTCTCTCCTCCGTACAACAACCGAATATCGAAAGTAGCAAGAAAAGGAGCTGCTGCTGCTGCTGCAGACAAAATGCAGCCAGCAACTGCAACACGCATGCCGCCCCCGCCACAACAATACCTTCAGCAGCAGCAACAGCAGCAGCAATTCAACGGTTGGCAAAGCGGCCGGCGATGTATGCTTCCCTTTGAAGCAGCA
This sequence comes from Eimeria maxima, assembly GCF_000499605.1. Classification (NCBI taxonomy): domain Eukaryota; phylum Apicomplexa; class Conoidasida; order Eucoccidiorida; family Eimeriidae; genus Eimeria; species Eimeria maxima. The sequence goes on along the minus strand of NW_013563856.1, from coordinate 48,046 downwards.
AACTGGCAGCAGCATCAGGAGCAGCAAGAGCAACAGCACTTGCACCAGCAGCTGCAGGGGGATTCTGTTGTTAGCAGCTGCTGGGGAGACAGCAGCAGCGACTGCCCTCTGAGCATCGAACACTCAGTGCTACAACTCGTTCAAGAAAGCCCAGCCCGACCATGTGGTGATCGGCTCCCACAGCAGCAGCAGTTCCTGCAGCTGCAGCTTCTGCAGCAGCAACAACAGCAACATGAGCAGCACCAACAGCAACAACAACAACAGCGAGAACAGCACCAACAGCAGCAACAACAGCAGCGAGAAAAACAACAGCAGCAGGAACAGCAGCTGCAGCAGCAACAGCAGCAACAACAACAGCAACAGCAACAACGGCAGCAGCAGCAGCAGCAACAGCGGCACCAGCAGCAACAACAGCAACAGCAGCAGCAACAGCAACAGCAACAACAGCAGCAACAACGAAATCATAAGCAGCAGCAAGGATTTGCATCAAGAGGCGAGTTTTATGCTGAATCAGTGGGGGACGTAGCACCTACAGCAGCACTAGCTGCTGCTATCGGCGCAGGGGCAGTAGCAGTAGCAGGAGGAAACCAGCAACGAGCTGGCTGCAGCAGCCGCTGTGTGGATTATTGCCTCTCAGAGTATCTAAAGAAGGAAGGAGACGCCACAGCAGCAGCAGCAGCAGCAGCAGAACGGTTTACTCCAAGTTCCTGCGGGGACGGCATGACAGCAACGGCCCCACAGTCTCCAAGCGCCTCTTCACAAGAAAAAGAGAGAAGAGAGGACAAAGTGCAGCAAAGAGAAGGAGAAGTGAGCAACCCCAACAAGTTTAGTGTGCCTCCTCTTGGCCAGCAGCAGCAGCAGCAGCAGCAGCAGCGGAAACAGCAGCAGCAACAGGAACAGCAGAAAGACGGGACATCTGTCTTCCTACAGCCTGGTAAGTTGACAGCTACAGGGAGTGCCTCTACACAGACGAAGGCGCAGTTTATAAAGGGAAAGCAGCAGCAAATAGAGCAGCAGGAGGAGAAGCAGCAGCAGCCTCAGGGGCATGAGCAACTGGTGGAAGGCACGGAGCAGCAGCAGGAGCAGCAAGAGCATCAGATGCTGCTGCAGCAGGAGCAATTTGAGCAGCAGCAGGAGCCTCTTCCTGGTTTAAGGTTTCTATGGGGTCACCCTGTTACTCTTTTTGCTTCTAATCTGCATAATGCTGCAGCAGCAGATCTTCCTTTTCTTCCTCTTTGCTGCGATAGCTCCCCAAGGGAAATATAATATGACAATAGAGAGGCACATTTATTTTATTGTATATATATTTATATATATAAAAGTATATATAAATATAAATATATAAATAAATTAATATATACATACATTTATTTATTATTTATTAAGAAAAAAATAATGCCCTGACGGCGTTTCTTCTTTTTGCACGTTCTTAACCCCCCTACAAGAAGAATGTAGTTTTGTGGGTTTTGCTGCGTGCCTAAGGGCAGCAGATGTTTGTTTTCTTGGCTGTCTATATATATTTATTTATTTATTTATTTATTGTTTATTTATTTATTTATTTATTTAGTTTTTTTTTTTGTTTCTTTGTACGATTTAGTTGTATTGTATATTACCAGAAAATATTTAGTCTATACTTGTTTTTATATTATAATATATTTATTGCAATTGTTATTAAATATATAATTGGTGTTCTTTTTGTACTTTATTATATGTTTATTTCCTTTCCCCTTAGACATCTGCTGATTAACGCGCTACATAGGCAGGAAGAAAAAGAGAGAGGCGTTGCTGCCTCTTTTGTTTAGGAGAGGGAGAGGCGTTGCTGCCTCTCTTGTTTATTTTATTTGTTCTAAAGGAACAAATAAAAATAAACAACATATGACATGTAAGGGAAAGAAAAACAAAAAAAAAATATTTTATTTATTTACTTTATAGGAAAATTGCTAAAAGGATTTTTCTTGTTGCTAAGCATACTGCAGGGGTTTATATGTTAGCAGATAAATAATATAAAAGAAATAGAAACAGAAAGTGTGCAACAGAGTAGCAGGATAAACAGGGAGAGAAAAATAAACAAAAGAGCAGAGGCGAAGCGATGGAGGGAGATGCGCGCATTATAGAATTGTGCAAAAGGAGCTAGTAGAATACAAATTACTGCATATTTAAGAATACAAGCCAAGATAAACCAGCAAAATAAATTATACAACAAAATTTAATCTAAAATAATTGTAAAAAATAAAACAAATAAGGAAAGTTGATTAGGATAAATGGCAGGAAAACAGTCGTAGCATGCATCCCCTAGGCGGCACGTGCAGCCACGTACACGGATGTCACAGGGAAGTTATAGTAAAAAATGCACAAATAGGGAAGAAAAATAAATAAATAAGCAAATAAATGAATAAATGAATTAAAACAATCAATATTTTATTGTAAACAAGGACAAAACGGAGGAAAAGACCCAGTAGAGGCTAAAGACTACAAAACCTAAGCAAGTAATTAGCCACCGAGCATAGCGTGTCGAGGTATAAAGCAAACAAATAGCGAAGAAATTAAAAAAATTAACAAAATTGAATTTAAATAATTGAATTATTTGATTTAATTATTTAATTTTTCTCATTATACAAATTGTATGTTTTATGCCGTCATCTTCTTCTTCTTCCGGGCCCCCAGCACGGGGGCCCCCCTGTGGGGGCCCCTAGGTAAGCATTGCGTCAAGAGAGTCAATTGAAATGGTTGTTGTTCAACAAAAAGAACAAAAAGGGAATTAATAAATTATTTAATTTAAATAATATTCTTTTAATTTGTATTTGTAGGTCTGTGGGAGTTGTTTTTTGTTCTTTTTCTCGATACATTATATGTATTTGAAGGGCTGTTATACCCATCATTGTTATTTTTCTGTGTATTTCTTTGTTTTGTTGTTGATATATTGTCTGAAATTTTTTAATTATACATTTAAATAATACTAAATAAATGAATTCTTCAAAAGAAGATGCATATTCCCCTGCTGGCGGCTCCGAAAGCAGCAGCAGCAGTAGCAGCAGCAGTAGCAGTAGCAGCAGCAATGGTGAGGGTAATTGTACTCTATTGCTGCTAAGAACACCACGTAATTTACTTGTAGGTTTAGACATGGCACAATGGCGAGTAGGAGAGAAATTTAGAGGAGTAAGAGGAATTGATTATGGTTGTCATTTTCTTCATTGGACAGAGGAAGCGGAGTCTGTTTCTTCCTCTACTACTACTACTACTACTAACAACAACAACAACAACAGCAGCAGCAGCAATAATAATAATAATAATAATAATAATAATAATAATAATAATAATAATAATAATAATACAAAAGAGGGAATAAAAGATACATCTGGTGGTTGTACATATACACGTATGCGTGTAGAGGAGGCAATAGGTAGTACAGGACAAAGAGGGGAATTTATATATTTTACCCCTAATAATAATATAATAATACGTGAATGGTCTTGTTCTCTTAGACGTTATTTACCTATAGGAGAAGAAGAGAATATACGTTATATAATAGGAGTAAATAATGGTGATTTTTTTCTTTATTTAGGTATATATCCTCAACAAATGAGGAAACAATGGAGGGAATTAACAAATAATATTTCTTCTTCTTGTGTAAGAAGAGTAGAGCCAATAGGTAAATGTCTACAGGCACAAGGAATGCCATTAACTAAACAAGAACAACAATATATAGATCAGCATACATATAATAATAATAATAATAATAATAATAATAATAAAAAGAATAAATATAAACAGCAGCAGCAGCAGCAGCAGCAGCAGCAGCAGCAGCAGCAGCAGCAGCAGCAGCAGCAGCAGCAGCAGGGAGAGATTGGTTATGGTGATATAAAGAGGATGGATGATGAGGATGAGGAAGAAGGAGCAGCAGGAGGAGGAAGAGGAGCAGCAGCAGCAGCAGCAGAGGAGGAGAAGGAAGAAAAAGCAAGAGAATTAAGAGAAGCAGCAGAAGCAGCTGCATGCAAGATGTATTATATGGATATAAGTGCAGCAAAAACATGTGCAGTAAGAGCAGCAAGAGCAGCAGCAGCAGCAGCACGTAATAAAGGTATAAAAGATGAATTAATAATAGCAGCAACAGCAGCAAAAGAATTAACATATCATTGTATAGATAAAACAGATACTTTATTACAATTAGCTGCCTATACACCCGAAGGTATACAGGATATATTAGGGGAAATACAAATGTCTTTTCTTTCTCTTGTTCTTGCTCATCATTTTCCTTCTTTATTACATTGGAGGGAACTTATACAATTATTATCTAATGCAGAGAGGGCTGTATACTTATTACCAGGTAATTTATCTATTTATTTATTTATTTATTTATTTATTTATTTATTTATTTATTTATTTATTTATTTATTTTTATTGTTTTGTTTAGGGTTAGCGTTATCCTTTATTTGTTTTTTTATATCTTTTCTTTATTCTTTATTTTTGTGTATTTGTTGCTGTTTATGTTGTCTATTATTGTCTATTATTATTATTTATATTATTTATATTATTTATATTATTTATATTATTTATATTATTTATATTATTTATATAATTGTTAATAACATTAATAATTGTGTATATTGTGTATAACAGTTATAATATTATAAAAATAATTAATAATAATTAAATATGATTATAGTAATAATAAATATACATTAATAATAAATAAAATAAAATAAAATAAATAAATAAATAAATAAATAAAATAAATAAATAAAATAAATAAATAATTTTTTTTTTTTTTTTTTTTTTA